>NW_028187088.1:8041635-8154566 GCF_003343005.1 Rhea americana
GCCCCGTGCCGCCTGCCGGCCGGGGCGCGGAGCGGCGCGGCGCGGCGCGGGGGCAGGGCCTGCCGCCGCGTCCCAGCCCCGGATGCCGGGTTCCCGCTCACCTGATTGAGCTCGTTCTCGGCGGCGATGCGCAGCTTGGGGTCTATGGTGCCCTTAAGAGCCTGGATAATCCTGTTGGGATCCATTTTGCCCTGCTGCCGCCCCGCTCTTTCCTTCCGTGGCCGATGGGCAGCGCTTCGCCGGGAGGCGGCGGAGGAAGAGGAGCCGGAGCCGCTGCCGCCGCTGCCCCCCCGTACCACAATCACAAGCTCTTGTCCCCCACCCCCCCCGCTCGCGCTCCAGAGCCATTCACCGGTTTGCGACAGCTGGCTATCGGGAAACGGGCACTGCTTTACGGCCGCAGCGCCGCCTTTTGGCTTCGATGTGCGGTCGGCGGCTGGAAGACGCCATGTTGTACGGAAAAAAAAGAATCGAACCGCAACCGCTCGCAGGCCGCGTAGGAAGCTGGGCCTCCAGGGGCCGCGTGCGCGGCCATGTTGCGGTACGGAGAGCGGGAGGCGCGGGGCTCGCGCACGGCCGCGGTACTCCAAACCCTGCACAGACGTCTGCTGCCTCGCCCACGGCCTGGGTGACGCGTCTGGCCCGCCGCGGCCGTGTCTCTGTACTCCTTCCCTCTTTATCGGCACACAGTCGTACTGCGCTTGACACCCCCCCCCCCCGCGCTTTTCCTTCTTCCTGTGTAACTCACTCTTTTTTCTATTGTTTTTTTCAGTTTTGCTATTAGGCTCGGCAAGCGAAGGCTACGCCGAAACTTCCTGCACGAGCTTCGTAAAGTGCGTAACGGTACGGACACACAACGTTATTTCTGCTCTGCCTCTGAGCGCATCTGTTTGCATTACTTGTCCTCCATCGTTATATAGATCAGCGGACCCTGAAAACTGGTTTGCTTCTGTTAACGGCGCTTGGTGGTGGAAGTGGGCAGAAGATGCTGAGCGCCGGCTGCTCACGAGTACCTAAAGGACACTTCTGACTCCAGGCGTTTGCCCTGCTGTGGTTCTCCACCTCTTTCCTCCTGTTTCTTCTCTTAGGTCCTAGGACCTGCAACTTAACCAAAGGAAGATTTAAACATCTGGGTAGGTGTAGGGTAACTCCTGAAGGTGCAAGTTCACAGAAAAACAGGATGCCAGAAAAGCTTCACGACTAATCTAACCTCTATGAGCCAAATAATTCTGTTTYCTTCCTGTGAAGTTTTACATAATGTTTACAAACCAGAGAGAGATGCGTGTTGTTTATGTGGCAGAAAGATTAGAAAAGCTATTCGCTGAGGGCTGGAAGAGACAAACACGAGGGCAATTACAAGACCATACCAAGGTATTGTATAGATGCCTTAAGAACACAATTTGACAATATCTCATTTCAAAATTTATTTCGTTGCTGCTCAATTAAGAAAGAAAGAACTTGAAACATCAGTGCTTCCCTCAGCCTGAGCTGTACTGAAGAACAGTCTTAGCAACCATGAATGCTCAGGAGTGGCCATTTATGGTAGGGATAGGATCTCTAACAAAGTGGACTAGTGGGTAATGTTTGCCAAAACGTCTTTACTGCCAGTGAATAACTTGAGCTCCTAAGTTACTTTCAAGAAAAATATTAAAGCGTTTAATACTATAATGATTTCTGACAAAAGATTTTGTTCCCTTATACTAGGTTTGCCTAGATTCAAACAACAGTCTAGCTGCAAAATGAATTGCACCTACCCCAACATTCACAGAYTGTGGGATCTCTTGTGATTTTTTTTTCAAATTTTGAAGAGGCATAGAAATTAGTGATTAGTGCTAACAACTTCACTTTTCTGTTCTCTGTTAATGCAGCTCTAGAATATGTAGCAAGAAATTTGTCTTTTATAGGTATTTTTATTTACCTTTTTCTTTTCTTCTTAGAGGCAGGGGAGAGTATGTTCAGTAAATCTTGAAAAAATACCAAACAAAAAACAGTATGAGTGTAAAATACATATATATATATATAAAATACATATATATATACTAACTATAGTAATTTTTCATCATTTTGCTATTTTGGCTTAAGTAACAGTTAGTAAATAAAGCAAGACCATTCCAGTGAAACCCACTCATTTTAAATATCTTGAATCATTTATCAGACTAAAAATTATTTTAAAGGATTTTTAATGTTATATTTATAGTTCTACTTCCAAAATTAGCATACTAAGACAGTTTAAAAGCAGTTCTGTTTTGTTTCTATGTATAAATCTGTGGTACAAGAACTCAAACATGATAAAATTTATTCCTTAAAGGATTTTAATCTTGCAAGGTGGTGATGTAAAACTTAGTAATCAAGAACAGAATATGTCCAAAGGATTTTTTTTTTAACATTCTCTTAGAATATTTTTTCAGATTTTTCTTGGACTTAGCACTCACATTAAAAGCTGCACATTTTAACACAGCATTCACCAGAAAAAAAGTAGAAGATCCTACACAAAAGATTTTACTTTTAAGACTCACTTTTTGTGTGTCTAGCCATCCCACAGGCAATGTCAACAAGTCCCTAAATCAAGTCACATCTAGTTCAACAATTTTTATTATTTCCTTATTAATGTGTCAGCAGTGATTTAGTTGTGGATAGCATTATCACAAGCATTTTAATCTATCTTTGCAGTGTTTTTGATGCATGTCTGATATATCTTCATGGAAAACACAAAGAGGATATTATTTTAATAAGGAGAAGTTAGTCCTTAATTAAAAGATTTTGATGTAACATCAAAAACTTCAGGATGAAAGTAACAATTTCTAATCAAGAACTCATATGCTTTTTTGTAAGGGCAGAGATTCTGTTGGCTTCATTTACTTCAAGAACAATGGACCTGGAACTAAATTAGAATGTCATTTTTTWAAAAAAAATGTGGTTTGCTGCTCTGGAAAGTTAGGTGGTCTGAGGCCAAAATGTCTGCAGCTTTCCTTTGCAACTAGAAGATCTATTTCTGCCTAATGCTGCTGCTGAGGTAAGATCCAAAACTAAAGGAGCAAGGAACATATACAAAGAAACTGAAGACAGATCAATGAAATCCAAGTTGCACTTGCATGTAATTATAGGGGAAAGAATAAGGATGAGAATAAAAAAGCAGAGGGAGATAAGGGAAAGCAAAGATATAAAAAAAACCTCCAAAACTGTTTAGGTGCAATCTAACAGTTTTATGAAGTACTTAGAACAAGCAATCATATTTTGAAATTCAGTTGCTGAAACCAAGGATTTTTAAAGCAATATAATTTTGACCTCAAGGAAAATCAGACTAAATTCAAGACAGGAACTGCAAGATGCAACAGAAATCTACAAAAGCCTTACTTATAGATTGCTTAGAATAAATCCTTTGACTTTCAGTCATTTGAAATGCATGTAGAATTTTATCTCCATTTTATAGGCAACAGTTTTCACTGTAAAAATCCACCTATCTCCTCTCTACTGCAATATTCATCAGGAAATACTGTAATAAATATCTGCTCTTTACCCCCAAGTACCTACATAGTCCAATATGCAAATTAAAAATGCACAGAGAGAAGATGTTAAGCCAAAGAGGAACAGAAATCAGGCTGGGTAGCAGTGGAAAGCAGTGACTGGACTAGAAATTGAAGAGGACAGGGAACAGTACCAATAAAGAACTGCAGGAGAGATGGACTGGCCAGGGGAGAAAAAAGAATTAAGAGTCAATGAAATGAAGGGGGAAAAAATCTAATGAAGAGTTAGTGAAGCAAAAAAGGCCAAGAATAGCTGAGCTTTTTCCCCCCATCCTTTAATCTACCGTGGCCATTTTCCAGAGTCATTCTGTCTTGTTTTTACTTCATATGACTTGATTCTAAGATATTGCATAGCACACAGTCTCCACTGAAATGTCGCCAGAGGAGCAAACACTAGAATCACAAGAAGCTCTGAAAAGAGTGAAAAGGGCTTTGCCTCAGTAAGCACAGAACTGTGTGGGTGCAAACTGGAGTCACCTAGACTGAAGAACAGAGATGGAAACCAGCTGTAAACCAGCTTCAGGAAGAACAGATTGAGCTATGAGTAAACGTTTAGTTAGGCAGAGACCCTAGTACTGAGCTGGCAAGGACTTCAGGCTAGGACCTTTGTCCTAGCCATCAGGATCTAGCTGGTCCCAATGACACAGGTGAGAAACTGGATGTAAAGCAGCAGTCRTCCTAAGATAGGTTGAAAGACAGGAAGCATAAATTCATAACTTCAATTCTCATTCCAGATTCCTACAGAGAAATGAATATGACATACTCTAATTTCAGCATTCCCCTATTGTCAGCAATTGTGTACAACCTCACAAGAAAAGAATCTTTTAGTGCTTGTCCATATCAAAGATCTGCTAACCATCACTGTCAGTTCCTCTGTGCCAAACAATTGCCTCCTGAAGTCACAGAGTGAAAGTACAGGTCGCAAAAGTAAGTATCATCGATGTGCCAGTAGTGGAATGCATTTATGCTGTCCACTCTTAAACATCCTAGGAAACTGAACTGCATTGAAGTGGTTAAAGCAATTACAATTCTGGAATTTCCCAAACCTAGAATTTATTACCTCTATACATATAAATTGATTGAATGTAACTGCATGAGTGCAGTCCAACACCACCCAGCTATGATTGCTTTTTCAAAGCACAGGACTGGCTTTCTCCCAGAACGGGTTAGAATAAGTTCTGTAAGGCACAAATATAGCCATGTGGTCACTCCTCATATGATGTGGAAGATATGTATAGCAAACAAAGCAAGCAGAAGCAAAAAAGTTTCATGACCGAGACAAATCCAAAACATCAGTACTTTTGCGTGGGCCAGAGAGTTCTGATGCAATGCAAGCCATGACACAAAGCCAGAGTGAAGGGAATGTTCCTCATCTTCAGATATCTTAAATTTATAGCTCTGCTATCTAGCACTGAGATGCAGAGCTAAAATGTTGACTATAATCATTAATTCATTTCTTGCCATTGCCAAAGAGATCCAAAGTGCTTTAAGTCAGACAAATCTTTTACCTTGATCTCCTTCTTCCTGTGTTCCTTGTGTACATGTAATGCTAAAGAGTAGGACCATAGTTACACTATTTCTGCTAGGATAATGGTTCAGAGAAAAAGGCAAGATAAGTAATAGATAAAAAGGAACATAAGAGTGGYCCTACTAGGGCAGATCAAGGGTCTATCATCAAGCTCAGTATCTAGTCTCAACAGCAGCCCATTAGGCCTTAGGAGAACTAGACACAAGTCAAGTATGACGCGCTCTCCCCAAGCACTCTACCAACCTTCAACTATTTTCAGACAAGATTTCAATTTCTTTCCCAAGTAGTTTCTCAGTCTCCCCTTGAATCCTAATAGCCTTCTTTTAGGGAGCAAAGTTCCAAGGCCGCACAGTAGACAGTAACAGATGGACACCGACCTTACATCCTGACTTTTGAATGCCTAATTCTGCAGTCTTCATCCTGCTTTTGAAGTTAAATATTCTGTACTTGTTCCTGTATTGGATACCCTCAGCATCCAAGTTTGTCCAGATAATAAGGATACTAATTATGGCTGCAAGAGAATAACTGATATACCTCTAGTATTTGGCTGCTTATGCAAACTACCTGCTTACATTTGGGTATGTTGCATGCAATCCTTAGAGTTGATTGAGCACCAAAGCCCTTGAGTACTTCAAATACAGATACTTCCAGAAGTTCAAAACACATAGCTACTGTGAGAATTCTACACTTGCCTCTTAAGAACAGTGATTTTTACTAGTACTAGTGTGATGGCATAGAAGAACTATCACGTTATCCAGCCAACCAAGTTCCTTTAGGTAAAGCAGCCTACTGTAAATTGTAGCTAAAAAAAGATACTCATGGAAAAAGTATGAGAAAAGATAAAATGATCCTTTGCATGATGTACCAGAAGCTAAAAATAAGCCAGTGTTCAATATAGGGTTGTTTACTGCATTGTAGTGAAAAAAAATCACAGAAAATGATACCTGTACTTAGTGCAAAGCCTTCATTCCAAATCAACTACAGTATTTATTCACGAAAGACCTAAACAGTCCAAAATCTGTGTGAACGAAAATTTTCCAGCCAAATCAGTATTTCACAACATACTTTTTTTCCAGATACAACAAAACCTAGAGACCTTCAGACAGCAGATAAAAGTTTATAAGCTTTTTCTTTTTAATGGGATTGTTTCTAGTTGGGAGAAAAGATGTACAAAAATAAGTTAATCAGACTTGTGAACAACTGCTTAAGTAAAATTAATTCTTTTTCATCTTGTTGCAGTACACCGAAACGTCATTTCTGCAGTTAAAATACACAAA
Organism: Rhea americana; assembly: GCF_003343005.1. NCBI lineage: Eukaryota > Metazoa > Chordata > Aves > Rheiformes > Rheidae > Rhea > Rhea americana. The sequence continues at coordinate 8,047,965 of NW_028187088.1, forward strand.
CCTGTATGCAACTCTAGTACTAATTTTCTTCAAAAGACATGTATAGATCTGATGCAGAGCTAGTAAGGATGATCTGCAGCAGACATATGCCAGACCTACAACTGCAAAGCTTTGATCAGAGTCGGAATTCAGAAGCAGTCTTCCCCACTGGTTATATTGTCAAAGCAAATATAGATGATTTGTAGTAGGCAAGGAAAAAAAGGTAAACAAACTGAACCAGTACAATGAAACAGTGAAATCTTCTGCAGTCCCAGCTTTAGCACACAGGATGGGGGTTTCCTTAGCTGCAGAAAGTTAGCCATGAGAGCTCTGGTAGATCATTTGTATCTCACACTTCCATAACCTGAGGGGAAACATAAGAAATTCGCAAGTCCATTAGCACAGAAAGCTTTTAAAAAATTCTTCTATTTCAGGGTAGTTCCAATATTTCATTAAACTTGCAAAAGGAAACATGGAAATTTACTCAGTCCAAATCAAAGCCAAATATTAGTTCCCTATCTTGAATACTACAATTTTATGTTCTGCAGGCTATACAACTAAATGGGGTAGAATCTAGATAGTATCAGATTTCCATAGCAAAGGTAGCAATAGAAAATTAGCTGTACTGTGATACTCCTTTGTGGGTTTTAATCAGATCTGATTATTGTCCTTCCATAATTAAAACATATTACTAGCACAATTCAAGCAAGCTGATGGAAAAACTACAGAGGAAAAAGTATTAGTAGATTTATTTACATTAAGTCCACAACAGACCCAATGTTACCTTAAGTATTTTCAAATTGTGAAACTCACCTTTTCAAATCCTGTTAAATTCTTCTCCCAGAAGTAGAATACAGATCTAACCTGTTAATCTGCAGATACTCAGGTAGACTGAAACCACAGCAGATGAAAAATAATGTACTAAAATATTCTAAAGGGCTTTGAGAAGCTTTCAAATAAGTGCTTAACCTTAGAATATAGAGAATGAGGCTAAACACATCTTCCATTACTCAGCATCACATGAAATCATAAGGAGCCATATTTCTATGTATTTTGGAAATCAGAATAACAATTCTTTATCAGTGGATTTTGGCCAGTTATTGAACTGTAGAACTGGATAGTGCTTTCTTCTGTACTGTACAGTATTCTTAGCACAGAAATGTAGCCTTACTATTTAAGATTCAAGTACTAGCCTTTTGAGATGCATCTTGTCTGAAAAGTTATATACGTTTTTTTTTTTTTCTTGTTTTTAACAGGTTAACTAGAGCCACAATTACTGCTCTGACTAGAAACACAGTAAAGAGCAATGGTTTCAGCTAAGGCAGCACAAAAATTATGCAGTGTAAAACTAGATCTTTCAGTTATTGTATGGAAGTCGAATTCATTTCAGTTGTATTATTTTTAAATGCCAAAAACAGTAGAAAACCAAKAATTTTATTTTAAGTAGCAGGTACTATAGAGATTCTCCTTTGGGCTACTAAAGCTTACAAGTTTGCAAAGGTCTTAAAGACATCCACCACATAATTTATAGTCAAGCTTGCTATTAAGGAATGATATAACAATAAAATTTGTTTTATATATTCATGCTTCTTGCTGCTAGTGTACTCCTGTTCGGAATTTAAATATCCATCTTATATATACAAATGAACAAGCCAGATTTTTGAACTTGTTTCCTTTATCTTAAGGATGGGTAAGCCAGAGATGCATAAAAGCATAGTATATCCATCAGTGAGAAGTAAGATTAACTCAAAAAAATGAAAACTGTAGGGTCAACCAAGTAGTTGTCAAGATTTTTTAAACTGGAGCAGTATAAAGCAACATGCAAGTCTCATGAAGTCACAGTAATCATATAAGGCTGCCAAAGGCCAAGCTTATTATCCAAGCGTGGAGGTACTGGTAGTTCTTAAAAATCTAGATCTGTAACACTGATACAGGTATAACAGGCCTCTTAAATGAAGATTTGGTGCTAAGTTAGTTTGAAGCGTAAGGGACACCCTTCTGTATGCACAATAGGTAGCATTTATTAATGAGTCTCTATGCAGATAGCACAGGAGAGAAATAACCAGGTAGTCTTCAGTACTTCAGAGGSATTGGAGAAGGGGGGAGTTGCTGGTCTGTAAGAGAAGCAATGCAGATGTATAGCCAATGCAAGCCAAGCCTTTATCCTAGCCCTTCACTAGCCTAGCACTCTGTATGAGACTAGCACWTTGCCATGTTAATATGCAATAAGCTGACTTGAAATCTAGGAAAAGCTTAGGAAAAGATACCAGTTAAGCACTTTATATACTCCAACCTCAAACATTAAGAATGTTTTAGAAAAAAAAGAGTCTTTAAAATCAAAACTAGTATCTTTAAAAACAAAGTATAGGTTTAATATATGATGGCTAAGGCTCAACACTTCTGTAGAGTGGCAAAAGTCTAGGTACCAAAGGCTTTATCCCAAGCTTCTCATCTCAACTTGCCAAAATGATCACACTAAAAAGTATTTTTGATTCAGCTCCATACAAGCATCAGTATGAAAAAGAAATCTAAGCTTGAAATAAAAGAGCTTAGGCTAGCATCTTTATGAAGTCATGCCAGAAAATTCGCTTTGACATCTGCAGGGCATCAAGGGTGAACTGTTTCAAGTTGTGAAACTTGTTACCAAGAAACAGCAGCTTTATTCCGATTCAGTTTTTACTTTTGTATAAAACAGGTAGCTGAACTGTTTTTAACTTTGAGTAGTTATAGTTCATTCTTAGATGTACCAGTCAGACTTCCACTAGCTTAGCAGTGCACTAGAACTTTCATTATAAACACTGAAAAGCTTTATAAAAATGACATGTTGCAGCTTAGACAAGGACATTCATAGTAACAGCTCTTCAGYCATATATGGACTGAAAGGTCATGAGATCACTGAAGGTATCACTGATACCCTTTATCTGTAAGAAAAAGGTTTTAGGAATACAAATGCCAGAAAGCACTTAAGTTCAATTTAGGACTTGAGCAGAAGGCTCCAACTGCACCTAACAAGTTCCTCAGCAGTTCTGAGCAGAAGAATCAATCAAGCTGTAATGCAAGTTGTATGGCACTCCCCCCGTGACATCTGTGGTTCACAGAAGTCAGTTTTACATTTGAAATATTACATCAGAATGAGATCTGCATAGTGAACACAATGTGAACAAGCCATATACTAATTGCTTGAAAGCTTAAGAATTTCAGTTGATTACCTTACTGAAGGAAAGTCAATGTGACAAGAGTTAGATTTACATTTCACAAGGTATGTATTAAAATTAGTACTCTAATCAAGCATACAGTGTTCCACTAATTTCTTGGCTTGCAGATCAATGAAGTAGGTAGTTGAATTCATTCTGATGAAGAAAGGAACACTTGAGACTACCTTCTTGTTTGCAGTTTTCGTTTCAATTGTACAACTTACCTAGTGAAACTTATGACCAAGTTCTATAAAGACATGCATGTATGCCCCACAAGAGTTAATAAGCTCTGTTTCTGATATATTTTGAGAATAAAGACAACTAGCAAGATTAATACTAAAATGCATATTAACTTGTTTTATTGAGGCACAACAAGGCATTGTGAATAGCCCATATTTGAGGCAATCAATAGTGTAGTAAGCTGGACATACAGTTTAGGGTAAGTGCAAACAATATACATTCACAGCTTTACTAGCAAGGCTACATCACAACTGATAAAGTGCCAAATTAGTGCTGATTCAGTACCCCAACTCCATGATTTCACCTTGCACAACAGAACCATCATTTCCCCCAATAATGGAACCACATATCTTCTATAAAGTCAGTAGTAAGTGCAAAGCTAGTTCCCCCTCCCCCCACCAAAGTGTTTGGAGCAGCTTTTTTTGTAAACATTGCACTGGATTTCAGTCCTGATAGAGGAGGTATCCCGAAAAGGTAGAATATTTCCAGCTACTTCCATAGATGGCTCCCCGATGCAGACGCAACCAGATCTGGTCTCCCTGGAACAGCTGCAGAACTGCATGATTACTAGCTGTTTCATGGTCAGGAGCCCCATCATTTGCATATGCTGACACTAGAACCTCTTCATTCTTCATGAGATTCACATATAGGGGAACATTTACAGCCAGCTTCAGCATGTGGAAGATGAAGACATAAGTACCATTCACTGGGCAATTGAACCTACCAAGCTGGATATCAAAAGTTTCTCCAAGGTTGTTCAGCAGCAGATCAAACACAATAGGCTGGTCTAGAGTTCCAGGGGCCAAGTTAGATGTTCTAGCAGCAGAAAAGGCAACTCTCATCTGCTGAGGGAGGGGATAGACGTGCACTGGTAGTATGGTGGCAGCTTGGCTCGTCACTGGCATATCAACAGGGGTGATGCTGCGAGAGTCTCCCTGACCAGAGTCCCCACTGTTAAAGGTTTCATTGTCTCGTTCTGGACTGCTCACCTGAGAAGAATCACTCCATCCTGCTGTAATATAGGATAACATAAGGATAATACAAGGATAATCTTAAACCTGCAGGCATATTCTTATATAGCAAGTGTACAGGTATCGCTCTATCTTAAGAGTCTTGCAACTACAGTAAGCATCAAAGGATCTTTGAGAACACTTTGAAATTGATTTACATTCATAGCAGTTGCATTCAGCAAAAGGGCCCATAGTYTGACCACAAGCAATGACTTCATCTTTTTTATATAAGAGAAGACAGTAGCTAGCAACATTAACTACCTACAGTATTTGGTACATGCATATATGACTGAAAGTATATGCTAACTTCTAACTGGAGATGAAAACAGTTGCTTCTGAAGTAACTTTGCAGTATTTCCAAGAGCCAAGTAGTCAGTCACCTTTAAGACCCAAAGTTACACTTCAAGTTATTTAAATACTGCTCTTCCAGAGTTATTCTTAATAGGTCATGACAACTTACACTAAGACCGTCTGAAAAAAGAAAAAAAAAAGCTGTTTTAAGCAGCTTTCTGCACCTCATACCCTACAAAAATGAAGCAGTCTAACTATTCAAACACAGCTAAAAAGATCTAGTTCAGTCTTTGATGAAAATACTAATAGAGCAGAGAAGCTTAAGAWAAATCACCCTCATGTTTCAAGCCAGTTATTTCTACTGAAAGGAACACCTTAAGATGTCTGACAAAACTGAGTTAGGCTGCTATAGATACCTTAATGCTAACAAGTACATGTCTATCAACTACTCACCCACCACCACCTGTTTTAGTTCTCCTCCTTTGAAATACAGAATCTGAATAATAGACAGGCTAACTGAAAAGTGACTTGCTTTATCCTAAAAAAGACTTTTCCATGACATGCAATACTAATCTCCCTTAAATCTTCAAATAAATGGCCTAGGTATTCCCTCCACTTTTCACCTTTAGCATTGGTTTATATCTGTTTACAACACTTTCAAAACAGATTGTATTCACTCAGATTGAGATATTATGTATTTCCATATCTTTTGTACTCCAGCACAGAATTACAAAGTAAAGTTATACTTCTAAATAAACTATTTTCCACRGAGAAATGTATCTTGCAAAGTCTGAGATCCATTTTGACAGCTTATCCAAAAAACCCCATACAATTTACTATTTATGTCTGGCATATCAAGAAGGCAAACACAATGTTATTAATACCCTGTATGTACTTCCTAGTCAACTTATTGAGAAAAACACAGCAAGGTACCATTTGTCAGAAGACTAATCTGTGAAGCACCAGATTGAGAATGGTAAAGTCATTTGCTGCTATAATATGCTGACATTTTAAAAAAACATCCTTAAACTTTCATCTAGCTTGGTTAATTCTGTACCAAGCTTGAGCTGTTTGGTAACAGTGATACTACAGTTCAAAGTAATAGTGAACTTCAGCATCTGCTACACATGTATACACACAAGCTACTACTGGGAACCTGATGTCAGCCTTACCTCTTGAATTTGCTCGAGGGCCACTAGTTATCCCACCTCGTTTATAGCACTGCTGGTAATTAACATCCTAGAAAAGATTACAAATAGCTATGAACAAACTGAAAACAGTTACTAAATGCTAGAGCTTGAATTGTGCAAATGAGAACATACTATTATCAGTCACTGAGTTCAGAATTAGGATGTTATTAAACATTTATAGAAAATATACTTTTACAATAGCTGATATTAAAAAGCTATTTAGATACTGGTTCTGGCAAGTCAGCTTAACCATTCACTAAGTTCAGCTCCTTGAACCTTGTCCTAAGTCTTAGGCCTGTTAAAGATATGAATTTGTACGGAGGAATACATTTCAAGATTAAAGATCCTCTCTGACCAGAAACTGGAGTTCTTACCATTTCGTTCTCCTTTTTACATTATACTCATTATTTGAAAGCTTACAGATTAACCTGAACCTAAAACCAAGCATCTAAGCCACTGGCTTTCATCACCAGTTCAGACAAAGAAGCTTGAACACACATGCAGTAACATCCCATAGAAAACAGTCTCAATAAGAGCACATTACACTTGATAAACCTAGACACTTTCAAGCTTCTGCCTTGCTATTAAAAGGAGCTGAGATGATTATTTCATAAAATATCTAGTACTACTTCAAGATTGTCTTAGTTACTGTACTTCAGAGTACTTTCCTCTCAACAAGGCATAACTTATCCCCACCCAGATTATCGATGCAAATTGATCATTACGTTTCTGCTTTTGCTGAGATGGTAGAGCAAGTTTAAAGATGTTCTTAGTACTCACTCCAAGTTGGGTTTTTCTAGCTAATACATACAATATTATACAACTGAACACTTGTTCTTTACACAATGAACACTTATTTTCTTTCCTACCAAAATCTTCTTTCCTACCAAAATCTACCTATCTGGCTGCATTAGGTAAGAGAGCAAGATATTGACATAAAGCCTGAGTATGACAGATTCAATAYTTTAGATATCAAGATAGCACAGAGTCAAGAATATTCTCGTACTTCAGACAAAGACTGATTTAACCAAGGTGATCATCTTCGTGATGTATTGAAGGCTTTTCTRAAATACTTGCTCACATTTGAGTTATGGATGTAATCTCTTTGTACAGAATGTTGCATCTTTTCAGTAGTAAGACAACATGCAAAGGGAAATATATTGTACAAACATCCTCTCACCTATCAGTCTAGTACCTACATCATTTGCTTATTAGGTGTTAAAAAAAAAGGCTGAGCAAAGATCATACTAAAGGCTGTCAGGACTATAACAGTAGCCCTTCATTGCTTCTTACTATTTCCATAGGAAAAGTAATGAAAACCACTAGTCAATATTAGAAGCATTGTTACATTTTACACACAAGTCTAAAAGCACAGGTTTCTATCAAGGAAGGAGGAATGAATGCTAAAGGTTCAGCAACAAAAATCCCATCTGCTCAGATGAAGAGGAAAGACAGCACACAAGCAGATTAATATTTAGAAGACAGTATGGGAGTATACGGTAAGGAACCTCAGGATATCCTGCAGCCAACCAGAGCTTCTAGAAGTTCAGCTGAGTTACAACCCAAAGCCTGTTGGGCCTACCAAGAATGTACCTCTTAGAGAAGAAATTGCTGGAACAGAGGTTCCAGACTCTCCAGGGGAAACAACTTCTTTCAAAACTTGTTTGCAAGTTGTGTATATTACTTCAAAAAAACTATCCTGAAGGATGTTTAAATAGCCAAGCTACCATAATTCCAGTCAAGATCAAGTTGACTCAGCAATGACAGAATATACACAAGTAGAACAGAARTTTGACAGTAGTAGTTAGAGGTCAGGAAAACAGTGTATCAGTTTAAGCAAGTTAGTATACTAACAGTCAACCTGAACAGCTGAAATTTCAGTAGTTTCTACATAYGTACTTCACAGGTTAATGTCTAATTTAATAGCTATTCTGATCTATACGTGGATAACCTACATTGCAAGACTAATTCATTCAACAGAGACAGAATTATGTTAAACTAATTTCCAGTACTCCAGAGATCTTATCTCAAAATAAAGGAAATCAGATATCTAAGTGCACTGGTGTTTGGAAGGTGGAAGCAAAATTCCAGATCCTCTATGCCAGGTAGCTGGTCTACTCTTAACCAGTAAGAGAGTTTAATGGGTAGATTAGGACTGTAAGACAATAAGCTCTCAGTTTTTGGTCTTCTGGGAAGCATCTTGGAAACTCAGGCCTAGTCATGCACATTATCAACACAGCTCTATAGAAGTCCATATGTTACTATCATTTGACATGAAATGCCCATTTGTCAGGAGCACTAAGTCTCAATATACACTAGCCAACTAATAGCTTGTCACTGATGTATGGTGTGCAATACTGCTAGAGTAGCACTCTGCAAGATTCCATGAGCCCAACACCTTCTAATATACAAGACAAGTCATCCAAGCAACTCAAAACATTTGAGAACACTAGTCTAAGACACTAACAGAACTAAAAAGACAGGTTGCATCTGTAGAACAGATGTGTCTGCAGRAGCACAACTTGCCATAAGGCATTTCCAAAGATGAGATCCATCAGGAAAGAGGGCTAAAGACTCAAGTTTATAAATAGTTGTTGGAGCAGTGAACCCTGCCACCTCAAAAAAGCAAATTCCACTATTTTAGGCAAGCAAGAGAATTCCTTAATACCTGCAGGAACTTGATGTGTTATACAATCAGACAAAATATTGCCAGTCACTGACTTAAAACCATCATTTCACTGTTTCCTGCAGGCATTATGAAACTAGCTGGGCCAGTCTCCCACAGAAGCAACAAGCTGTATTTGTCAGGAATGAAGACAACTACTAYCCTGGTTAAGTGCTTTGCATCAGCTCTCAAAGTTGAAACCTACAGTTTTTAAAGGACTTGACAAAGGTGGAGCCTGTACCTTCTCCAGTATCTTTTGCCACAAATACTTTCTTGGGCTCCCATAAATTCCACACTACAGAAGACACTTCATGGTGCCACTCCTTCCAGTTCTTCCCCTCTCCCATATCCAAATACTCTATACTTCTCCCCCTCCCAAGAGGGCAGACTGAAAGTGTGATCCAAAGCTGAAACATTAGCAGGGATTTGCTGGCATAGCCCAAGCTCCTACCACAATAAGCTAACTAAGCACTATAGGTTTGTTACAATCCCTTATAATTCCCACTGCTGAGAAGCTGCACTTTAACTGATGCGAAACAGCAATGCAAGCTCTCTAGTTTTAGCTCCTTTTGGGGGAAAGGAACACACACTTAATGGCTAGTAGAGAGCTATAACAAAACCTCATTTAAATGTGACACCTCAGATTTAGTCAAAACCTTATGCACAGGGACACATTAAGCCACTGAATTTCACCCTCAAAGTATCAGGTGTGTTCAAAAGGTAGTTTAGTAGCTAAGGGATAATTATTTACTTACACATACATCAAGAAGCAGCAATCTAGTTTAGGTGGCCTTAGAAACGACCAATTTGGAAATTAACCTGTCAATCACAATTATTTCCCCACTAAAACCACAACTCATTTACCTGTTCCAACCAGCTCTTAGAACTGCTCTTCCCTTGCAAGCAAAGATTCCTTAATTTGACTCTCAGCATCATACTGCAGCAGAAGTAATTTATCTTCCCACTTACTTCTCAGACTCAGTTGTACAGAAAGCTTTGTCTGATGGTTTTAGATAGATACATTTGTCTCCCTCTGCTCCTTCTTCCCCTCTCATTTTTACAGCTTRGTAACTCTGCATTCTGCGATAACAAGCAGATAGCATGGCAGAGCAGAAAAGTGAATTGTCTGCAGAATTTACTGCAGTGACAAGGTATCTTCTCCTTATCTTAGAAATTCTTCCTCATCCCTTCCACCCTCTAAGCTAACTTAGGCCACACTTCCCAAAAGCAAGTCTGCTATTTTGACACCCAAAATGTTCACCTCATTTCATGTTACAATGCTATTGGAATAAGAATTTAGCTCTTAAGACCACCTTCCCACCTTGAACAAGACAGACACCACTGACCAAGAGAAAGGCAAGTTGCTAAAACTCATTTAAACCAGGTTAACTTAAAAAAAAAATCAAACAGAGCAAAGAACAAGACAAGCAAAGCTCCCATTTTGTGCTAACCAATGTTTGAGAGTCTGTGCATTCAAGAGGAACAAATTCACATATTCCAGCTATGTTCTACCATCTACTAGTATTACAAATTTAGGCGGCAAAACATGAAAGTCATTCTTGGTTATGAGCCACTGCATATCTTCAAGATGAGCCAACCCTTAAATAATCTGCCCTCAAAGCATCAGGTTTGCCAAAGCAGAACTCTAGGTTTTTTTGTATTCCACATAGACCTTTAGAGATATGAATAACTACTCTTAGTCACAGTGCAGAAAAAACTCTGATGGCTAGGGGACTTCATTAAGAGTGAAACAAGAATCTTGTCTATTTAACCACATTCTCAGCCAGTCCATTTAAGTGTTCRTGTATTTGACCCTAAGGAGGCACTAATTGAGTCCTAATTTGGAAAATCATAATAAAATGGTCTCATTATGCCACATCTTTTATCATCTGTTTGCATTTCAGAGATTCACCTTGGAGTAAGTTCAACCTATCATGCCACAGAGTTCTGTCTGAATTGATTTCCTATCACAACTGCAGTCTGATCCAAAAAAACATGTCTGTCCAGGAAACAAAGTTAACCTCTGGGCTGTAGGAAGATAATGGTTCACCTTTTGGTTAAATTAAAAGCTATGGTAATAATAAGCCTTCTTAAATGAGCACTGTACAGAAGGTGCTACAGAAAAAGTGAGTGAATACTTACTCTCTGAGAATATGGCATTCCAGGATAATCTCTGCCAGGGAACTGCAGCTGGCCATAGTTGCCATTAGTTATTGAAGGTGAGCCTCTGTAAGCATCAAAACCTGCTCAAATAAAGTGGATTATTCAATATTATTGAATGATCTAGTTTATATTACAAGTACAGAACACAATTAGAATTCCCTCCTGGGAATTATCTGTATCAAGCTACATAACTCCACATCTACTCCTTTCAGGATACAAAGCAGAGACACTGCAACTATTAGTGCATTTCAGTAGCCACCCAGAACTACTCACTCTGCATTTATTAGTTACATGATTAGAAGTATTAACATTAGTATCAGACAGACAACTGTTAATGTCTAATGGGATACCCCAGAACAGCTGAAACTTTCCAAACCCAGAAACATTGATTTTGACAAAGAATTAATACTTAATTTTACTATAACAGATAACATACATTTAGTTACTACAATATTCAGCCTCTATTATACTAACATCCAAACCGGATCCAAAAGCAACTCAGTACCAGAAACTAAAATCCTTAACTGCTGATGAATTAGGACTACATAGCCCATTTCAGGATATACATTCCTACAACATACTAAGCAGTGCCAGCCTAATAACTAAGACCACTTCTGCCCGAGTCTGAGTCTCCTACTTAAAATGGAGCATGCTGCAGCTACTAACAACTGATGAAAAGTTAGCTTCAGTTGAGTTCAACAGATACTTTCCAAGCTTCTATTAGCTACAGAATGGCAACTGATTTACTGACACCAACACTCATTTTCTTGAAGTCTTTGTTGTTACTAATCCAGAAAGACTCTCAGCTATGGGAATCTCTTCCCTATCCCAGTTTCTGCTGCTACTATTAAAGCCACTAGTGTATCTTTCTTCAGGCAAAAGCTAACATCTAAAAAGGAAACACATGCCCAGAACTTGGTAGGTGAAGATAAAGGCCATGAGAAAACATATGACAGGGTAAGGAGTTCAGAAGAGTAAGTGAACTAGCAAGTAGAACAGTCCATATAACTGTTCTACCAGTCTATTAATGAACATCTCCAGTTTCATAATTCAACACACTATGAAGTTGTTTCATCAATCAACCTCAAACTAGAAGTACAAGATTATGAATAAGAGCCAGAATTAATTTGCTTGAAGTCCACAAATGAAAGTCCCATTCCTTGCACATTAAAGTTATTTTAAGGGATCCATATAGAAAGCCTAAATTCAACACCATGTTAAGGCATGTTCTATTTTCACTACATTAGAATTTTCCTACGAAGTAGCAGTAAATAAAGCACATACCTTTGTATCCACCAGGGGAACGATATGAATTGGCCAGTGATCTTCCACCTCTGGTGGATCCTCTGACAGACCCACGACTGTTAAGGTAAGGCTGAGGTGGCCTGGGAATAACATTAGTCTGTGCTGGATAGAAGGCAAGACTCCCATTGCTAACAGGAACAGCTCCATCAGGTTGATAACTAACTGCTCAAAACAAAAAACAAGAAATTCAGAGTTTGAGTTGTAATATTACCACATCTAGAAGCTAGGGCAACATTAGGAACTTCAGAACTGAAAAAAGCTGCTCTGTTATTTCCAGTTCTCATGCCCTTCATACTCCAAAGGAGATCCCTTCCCTTTCCTCTAGTTTTGATCAATTTTTTTACTGAGTACACTATAGAGACAAAACAGCTGAATCCATCAGTGTAAGGCCTTAATGTATTAAAGATGTTTTGAACTATGCAACTAAATCTTCCTAATCAACTCTTGTTTAATTTTATTCACTTAGAACCAGTGCTGTTCTACAGTGCTGTCTATTATTTCATRAACTAGATCAGTGTTGATATTCTTCAGCACAATGAAGCAAACTCAATCTTGTTAAGACAGGAACAATAAAACAACTATAAGAAAGCTAGATATAAGTTCAATTTACTTTGAGGACGCATTCCTACCACATGTTATTAGGCCATTCAATTGCAAATAACAGGTACAGCAACATTCAAAAGTGCTTTCCACTCACCAGGTCATTATTACATCATTACATTTAAATATAAACATCATAGCCATAAATGCTTCCACAGAGCCATGCTTTATACTAACCCAAAAGCTTAAACATAGATCAAAAGTGACAGTCTACAGACTTTTCTGAAGTCTGCAGAACCACTGCACAAAGTGACTAATAAATAAAATCACGGAGTTTCTCATTTAGAAGCTGTCAAAGGCTACTGATCACTTCCTGTAGTCTATGATGAAAACAGGGCATTAAGATAAACAAGCTTTGCTGGTCTGCTATACTTATCTTGCTCTTTGGAGCTCTTAACCTTGGAATGTCTCACTGACTTCACACAATATCAACTCATCTCTAATGTAATTCCTATAGAGTCCTTTGGTAGGAAGGGTATATTAGATGACCTTGAAGCAGACATGTCCTAGCTTTGACTAGATGTCTTTATACATCCAGATTCCTACTTGTCAACTTCTTTTCATCCTGCAACCTATTTCAGGAAGATTTAGTGGCTAGTTCCATTCAAATTCTTGGAAGTCACTGCCAGTTACATGAATTCACCCAGTAACAGTATTTGAATGTCAAGCAGGTCTGTTGTGTGTTGAATAAGGCAGTTCAGGACCCTACTTACCAGAAATTCTTCAGGTCAGACATACTCAGAATCAATCAGCTAATAAAAACAGAACTTCTGTAAGAAGTCAGCCAAGCTGTACCTCCTTCAGGTAATAGTGTATGAACAGTTACTGCAGCTTAGCTGATTCACAGAACCTGAATTATAACAATTTGTGACAGAGGTCTCCTAATTCAGCAGGAAACAGAAGCAGCAAGTGGTATGAGTTTAGGACAAGATCTCTGCTATAGAGAGCCAGAACTTCAGCATAATAGGATTCAGCTGGAGTGAGAAGTATTTGTTTTCATGATGGGGTAGCAGAGTCTAAGAAAGCTTTAGTAAGGTATACAATATCCACATGGAGACTTTAGTACTAGAGTACAGTCCAGACAGCTAGGTGCTTTAAGATAATTAATTATATTGCGAGTGTATTACACTGTGTATTGAGTTCAAAGGAATGAAAACAGCAGCCCATTCTTAAAACAAAATACTAATTCTAATCTGCTCTCTGATGGTTTTCCTTGCACCAGAAGCACAAACTGCTTATCATTTTGGATAATTCACCTAAGTAGTGGCAGCCTATCACATAACCTTTTCCTGTTTACCATCTACCACTTCTTAGCATTAGATGCAGCATTAGTGTTTATAACCAGACCTCAGATTAACAGTTCCAAATGGAGTATTTCATCACTGCTTCAATTTTAAAGTAAACTTATTTGGCTTGGATAAGTGTCACTCCATGCCTGAATTTCCCTCCTGCTAGGGAATTATCCATACTGGGCACATAGGCAATACTGTCCATGCAACTAGTATGGAAACTAGCAGTTTTTAAAAGTTCACATACCATACTGTCAACTAGGTTATGAGATGACGTAACCCTAATGTTAACAGATGCTGCACAAGAACCTCAATGAAGGAATTTCACTGAAATAGAAGAACCTCCATATATTCATTGCATAGGTCATTTAATTCAAACTATTAAACCTGAAGGACCTTATTTAAATGCTGTTTGAAACAGACAAGAACAGTTCTCACCTGAAGACAGAGATTCTTGTGAAAGAGATGTTTGTTCTGCAACATGAGAAGACTGCAGCTGGCACTGGGGAGGAGTCTGTGTACTTGCTGTAGAGAAACTCTGATTATATCCTGCAGAATATGAAGAATCCTCTTTAATTTCCTGGTCTTTACGTGGAGGCAGCGGTGCATTCACCTTAAACACCTATAATAGAGACAAAAGCTTAACACATTACCAGCTAAACTTTCCACCTAATGTCACCCCTCTGCTATGCTCTGGTTTAAGTGCATATGCCTAGAGCAGTTTCCAGAAGACCAACTGTGGCTTAGGATGAACTGAGAACTAGATGCAATACAAACCATCCTCCTCCCTTTCAATAAGCTTATAAGGGCTTATTCTTGTGTACTTAGACATTAGCTAAGAAGTGTAGCTAGAATGATCATAGCTATTGTACCCAATCAACAGAACAGCTACCTTAGAGTAAGCAATTTCGCTTCTATGTTAAAGCCATTTAAACCCTCAGTGACCATCCATCCTACAGCTTTTTATCTAAACCTAGGATGACTTTTACCAAGATTAGATATTCAGGTTCGGGAAGAATTTTGGTTTCCACACATATATTGGATGCTAACTTTACTCTGCCATCCATTGAGATAATTACCAAGACAACTTTCACCCCCTTGATAAGTTGAGCCCCAACTTTCCCTTTCTTGTTAGCTAACATACCAGAACACACTAAGCAAGCAGCAGAATCCAGCAATTTAGACATTAACCTTATAGCCTGGGAAGTAAGATGGTGTGCAGATATTACTGCTAGTCAAATCTGTGACCTAGAGTTCAGTCACTTCAGTGTCAGTATTGTTTTATAGCCAAGTTACCAGAACTGATGCAGTCAGATATAACAGCTAGTACCAAGATCAAAAAGGAAAGAAGTCTATTTCACATAGAAGGATCCAAGTTTCAAGTAAAGAATTGTCAATAGCACTGGTACCAAGCCAGATCTACCGAGGTAGAGCGGAACATTTTCCGAGGCCTCTGCTTGAAGATAGAAGAGGGAAGATTAACTGCAGCCAGATATACAGAGCAACTTAGCAGCTTGACAGTGCTTACTGTATTCAGGTGTAGCTATAACTACAATTGGGAAGCGAACATCTTTCTCACAGTCAGGGAACCAAGTATTTGCCTCTAACAGAGGGGAAGCAYAGAAATCCATGATATTGCAATAAGTACAAGTCTGAACCATTATGAAATACCATAATTTGAGTTTGGACTTGGCCAGATGAAGTAATCTCATTCAAAGCTTAACTGACAGTTGTCATGTTTTAGACACCTAGAATTGTAACAGATCTTGAAAAGTTTGAAACTGGAATGCTGTCCTTGATATTCTGTGTCATCTACTCAGTCTCAAGGATGAGTAGTAAGACTTCTGTCAATCCAAAGTCTAGCTGATCTATAATCCTTTTCAAATAAAAAGGGATCTTGCAATGTGATARGATCCTGCACCTGTCTTACACCAAGATTATCAAAGCTGGCACAATGTATGTTCTCAGTAGCACTCATGTACTTCCTGTTGAATGCAAGAGTCAGCATTATGCTTCATGCTATTGAACAAAGCATGACACATTGACTTAATTATTCCYATTGTATCAGCAAGTAAAGAAGCAGGTACCTACACAAAAAGGGGCATAAAACCTTCCATAAATCAGACAAGATACGAGGCTAAGAACATGCATATGGAAAAGTCTGGCTCATAAGTATACAGCAATACTCCTTTGAATATCACTGTTTTGTGCCTCAAATCCTGGTCCAGAAAGCTCCACACATGCTTTATGAACCTGTCCAGAGATACTACTTTTTCACACCCTTGCAAGTGTAGTATCCACAATCTTCAACAAGAAACTCTGCCTTTCAGTCACATGTCAAGTACTTTCGGAACAAAAGAGGACATGCACAAGACAAGCAGGTAGCGGCCCTTTCTCTTAAAGCCTCTGTATGTGCTTTGGGCAATTAAGGTAGAAAATTCCTTGATCACAGAATGTTGCTCTAGAAACATTATGGCAGGAAATCCRCTTTCACAAAAACAACTTTCTCCTGATTTGGTAAACTAATGAGTACTCCAGGCTCATTAAGAGGAATATATAATTTTACTTAAGGGCTCTGTATTGTCCTAGAAAAGGACCAAGGTGTAAGGCTAGCTTAACTTTAACTGGGGCATTTGAACATAATGGTCTTTAGTGTATGCAAGCTTAAACAACACTAGAAAGAACACAGACCTCAAGCCAGTTTGCATGACCCACAAGGACTTAATTAGCATAGCATTTAATCAGTTATTCCAGTAGTAGTATAATTTAAAACAGATCTAACTTAGAACAATCTCCCCACCACCACTAGTCTTATTCAAAAGAYGTATCAAAATCACACGCCTCTGAGGCTCTACTGGAACTATTTCTAAATATAGAGTAAAGCAAGAGTAGAAGCATCACAGTAGTGATTTACTACAGAAAACAACTAGATGAAGCTCTAGGCACACCTAACAGAATTTGGAAGTATGTACCTAAAATTCTTATGCTTTGAAAGGCTACTACACATATATCTCAAAACAGCAAGATGCAGGCTGTTCAGCAAGTTGTGGAACTGTATTAGTAYATTTGAAGAGTGCCTTCACAGAATCTCAGATGACCTGTTCCTAGCTTTGCTTTTGAGCAGTAGAGAATATGCTACCATATGGTAAGAGCTTSCTGGAAAGAGCAAAGATCATTTGCTTCATGAAGTTAAACAACTAGCAACATCACATGGAGGGATACCTATGAAGCGGGTTTACAAGAAAAGCTAGCAAAATTTCTCAGTAATTAAGGATAAAACTGTCAGTTATGCAGACAGTGTTAAAAMCAGCCACCAGTTGGCCTTAAAAATYTGWGCTTGAGTCAGTGAAGGGCATGTAACTAGAAAACAAGCTGCAGAACTCATTGAATTACATTTGTCTTTTAAAGAAGGACATCCACAAGATTCAACACTCAAGATGGGGAGCACATAGCAACTTAARACATTAAGTAGTTTTAGATACATTAAATCTTTTACTGTTTGAAGAATTGATACAGAAATTCTTCAGCTTTATCATCTTGTATACAGTGCTTYAAGGTTATGTAGAAATGAAACAGTCTCAGCTTTTTAGCATCTTCTGAAAAAGGGAGCACGATAGCTACTACATGGAAACCCTTCCTCTGGGTCCTTCCAGGAGGGGCCTGCACCCCAGACTGACAGATGGCAGGAAAATGTTAGTAGCAATGAATGTCCTGAAGACACACTGATACATGCAAGAGACTGTAGACTTTGTAAACTCTTCCCTAGAGACCTACTGCYGACTACTTGTTAGACATGACAGGGAGTTAAATTCTTGTTTACAAAAGACATTTTCCATGATTCCAGCGGGCCGAGTTTAAATCATGTGTATTGACAGGTTCAAACCACAGCAAGACAAGTTCAGGTTACAGAAAGCTCTCTAGCACTACTGACAGGGAAGAACTTAAGAATTCCACATTTCTCTGCAGTCTATTACTTGATACCTACATTTACATATAAATTAGTTGATTTCAGATCTGACTTTTCCCTGTTAGTTCCTTGAAGATACCAAAATATCTCAGTATTAAGTATTGGAACCAGACAGGGACTAAAGCTGGATCTCTGTTCAAGATAAACTGTTCTAAGTTCTGAAGGCAATGGAGAAGCAGAATATTAAGTTAGTTTGACGTTAAAACATCAAAATGACTCAAAGTTCTGTACTATATCATGGAGAGCAAACTTCTGAGTATTGGGACTAAATTACAGACATGCTTATAAGTTTTAGTGTCAAGTCACATACTTACAGTCTGCATAGCCTGAAAGGGAGCTGCTGTTATTGTGACAGAACTACTGCTTGCTGGAGGAGACTGAAAGGTTTGCCCTGATGGTACTGGTGACATGGAGGTGCTTGAAGTAGGCAATGGTGACTGTGGCTCACTTGAGAGGGGAATAGTTGCCTGAGGAAAGAACAAAAATACGTAGCAAGAGGTCACCTGATAGTTATCTGGCAGTAACAGAAGCAGTTAATTTGCTCTAAAGCCTAGACTATCAGAAGTCAGCAGTTTCTACAGGATGACATTTGGACATAGCAGAGCTACAAAATAGCTTTTGCTTAGAGTTTCAAATCTTATTGTGCATCCTCAGCAATCAGTACTTCTATTGCAGTCTCTGCTGATTAAGTGAATGTGCCTATGCACTAATATACATACCACTCATTGTAATAATCTCACCATAAAGACATTAGGGTATTTTCCCAACCACTAAGTAAATAGTGCTTTGTCCAACTTATTGGAAGGTAATCCCTTCTGGATAACATTGAGTGACTTCTGTCTCTTCTCAAAGGAAAAATCAAGAATGTTTTCAAGGTTTGAGTTTTTCCTCCAACTTAATAAGTTACAACTCACATTAAAAACAGAGCTGAGCTGTCCAAATAAAATATTAACCAGTATTAAAACTCATCTATGCAAGTGACAAAATGAAGTGTTTCAGATACAAGCACACTGTAGGAATCACAGTTAAAAAGGACTGGTARGGAT
Source organism: Rhea americana (assembly GCF_003343005.1). NCBI lineage: Eukaryota > Metazoa > Chordata > Aves > Rheiformes > Rheidae > Rhea > Rhea americana. The sequence continues at coordinate 8,066,904 of NW_028187088.1, forward strand.
TTCTACACATTTTAGCAGCCAATATATTTACTTTACCTGTATTAGGCTATCCCACAGTATCAATAATATCTGGACAGCAAGTTACTTGTGACAGCTCACCTGGGTAATTTCAATCTTTTTGGGCATCAGTGGCTCAGAAATACGTGAGCTTGTCTGATACAGCGGCTGGGAAGTATATTTCTCAGTCTCTTGAGAAAGCGATGCTGATGCCTGAAAGAAGCCATACACATGCCAGCTATAAGAAACATTGCAGAAAGCACAATATTCTGGTAAAGCTATAACATTACCAGTGTATGACTTGAAACAAGTGGATTTTAAGAAACCAAAGCAAACAYGTTAGGTCCAAAGCATACCAAGCAGTCATCCTAGCCAATTGCTCCAAGTAATTGGCTTTAGATTACCCTTCCTATATAACAGGTTGTAAAGCTGACCTTTTGAAATCAGTTAATTCTAAGAACTCTAGATTGCTTCAAGCAATTCAGTGAAGTCTGACACACCTACTGCACTGAATTAAATTGAAACATGTGTCTGATATTAAGCTTCTGGCAAGTTTTGTTTAACAAGGCTTCAGAGCTAAACTTGAGCAGGCAACTTCTGCAAAACCTAYGTGTATTGTTCAACTCACACCTGTAAGGTTAAGTTTTGAAGAGTTGTTTATACTTGTTTAAATTTGTTTATAGTTCAGCCTATGGCTGAAGACTACCAATACTATTCTTACCATGTACACCATCCCAGGTATTTCAGTCAGACCTGCACTTGCATACAAGGGGAGTGCAGTGTCAGCATGGAACACTTTTCCTGGTTGTGCTGGAATCGAGCTATGCTTTTAGTACTGTCCACAATCCTCCTGCTGCTTGCAGAAGAGAAAGCTATCACATCTCAAAGCCAAGGTACCAGAAAAGGGCCTGGTACAAGTAACCTGAATTCCAAACACTAAACTAGCAAAAAACTGACATTCTATTAAATCAAGAGTTCTATACTATAGGATAGTAGATCTGGATACATATGAACAGCAAAGTTTAATCTCTTAACACAAGAAATCCGATGTCACTGGAAGTAACAAGCTGTCAAGAACGAGGTCAAAAAAGCTGATCAAAAGGTAGCAACAYAGCACAGTCTTAACAGGTGTAGATTTGAATACATGTAGGATTTACTTCTTATCCTTTACATAATRTACAGTATACTGCTGTGAGTACATCAAGAAACACCAGAAAAATGCAAACATTTCCCCCATTATAACCTACATCCTACATATTAGAGTCCAGTGGGAAAGACTATACTGCTTCTTGAACACACAGTTCAGCAAGAATTCTTCAGTAAGACTGCAGAGTTCCCCAGAAGCATGAATTGAAACAGTATTTTTAACAATACACTTGAATGCCAGCTGCAGTATTTCTTCAACTCCCARCATTCCTTCAACTACTGTTTGAGAGAACAGTCTTATACAGTTTATACCAAAAAAATCATTTTTGACAATATGTAAAATATGTGGTCTCTATCTTGTCATTAGAGGAGATATATTGTGCTAATCAAATCAAGCACGTTGCTCACACGTTCTCACAAAAAACACATGCAACACTTTCTAGCCTGCATCTTTCATTCTACACCACCCCCACTTCACAGGACAAACTACTCACTTCACAACATTCATGCACTATCAGGAAAGACTTTTCAATTCATCCTGAAGTATTACAGGACAGAAGACACACTGTCAGTCACTGTTATTTGTGCTCTATTCTTGTGCACTGAGCAAGTACAGTTACTTAGAAGCAGCAGCACCACAACTTCTAGTGGGGGATGGCTATCTCAAATCTGAATGCCAATGAACCTCAGGAAATACTACCTGCGGTGTCTGTGGTGTCAGATCTTCAGTTTCAGAGCCAGAGAGTGTCTGATCAGCAGATGCTAGGGAAGTATTTGAACCATGCAGTGTCATGGGAGAAGCAGCAGCCTTGCAAGAAGAGAAGCTTGAGATAAGGATTTTGAAAAGCTGTCTGGAATATTTAATCAAGACTCRTATCTGAGGTGTAAATGAACAAAATCTGCATCTCAGTGATTCAGGAGCTAGCAAACCTACATGCCTTGGCCAGTTAGTCTTTACATTTCTTAGAAATTCTTACTAGTGGCAAGTAAACCTATTTAAAAGGCAATGTAGTAAAACATGAGCACAACAGTTAAGGTTCACTTTCAACTATGGTAAGTTGAAGTTTGAGACCTTGCATCTTTGCCACAAGTGAGACATGAACAAAACCAAAATAGAAGTGCATTATCTGGAAAAGCAGCATGTTATCCAGCACACCGTTAACTACAACTCAAATCTACAGACTAAATATTAAAACAATTCCAGTACATCTCCTCCATGCTGTTTTGCTTCAAGAAATAAATTCACTTCTGCTATGAGAAAATGCAGTCAATCCTGTCAGCATTTGAATGATCTTAGACTTGCAAGATACTAAAACTCAAATTATACAGAATGTTAAAAACACAGTATCTCATTTTTTTTTCCTCTTATCAGTAAGTCTGTTACCAGCAAGAAACTTCTATATTATTTTCTGGCTACCACTTTGCCTCTTCAGGGCAGCCTTAACTTCAACTTACTTGGAGTGGCTGTTGAAGGAAATCACTTTGACTTGGCAGTTTTTGTTCTTTTGAAGCTATAAAAAACAGTGAATTAGTCAAGCAACTTTTTTCTTTTAAGTTCAAAAACACTATATATAGTTTCAACAAACTTTAAAAAGCAATGTGTATGAAGATGTGTACTGTTTTTAGTCTATGCACTGCAGGTGTTTGGACTTTATTCAGCACCACTGAAATACCTGCCATTTTTTGAAATATTTTCAAGTGTGTGTATTCAGTGACAGAACTATTGATATTAAGACAGAGATAACCAGTTTTGAGGTAAAACAGAAGGAATTAAACATTTAATAAACTTAAGTCTTTTACAGCTTAAGTTCCATATTGGCAGTTTCTTATCATAGCCTACTATAGAAAATTTTAGCTAAATACCTGCCCTTTATCCTGAGGTCATTCATGGTTTGTATTTGTTTATGCCACATCTAGACAGATTTGGTACACAAGAATAGCATTCCCATTSTGCAGGTGGGTAGATCAGATGCATATGCCAGTGATTATACAAGAACTAAATTCCCAGAAAAATGAATCAGCTTGAACTATCCCAAGCAGCATTTTAAACAGGTAAGTGTGTCTCAAGCTGCTTTTATTACATCAGACACTGGTATTGCTAATCAGACAAGCCTTTTTCCTCCCATTTGGCCTAGTGATCTACAGCCCAAGCAAAACTTGTTGGTATTTGCAAAAACTTACAGACAGYTTACACTTAGGATATTACCTACCTACAGGACTACTTGCTGGAGTAACTGAAGTTTGTTGGGATGAACCAATGGCACTTGGTGAAGCTTTATCAAAATCCAGAATGGACTCCTTAAAAAAAAAAATCATCATCTGGGGAAAATATTAAGTTCCAGATACAAATGAAACGTCCTCATTTGACAAGATGYTGTTAACTAAGTACAAGTAGATCCATTTATCCAGTGCACACATGCATTCTCAGCACTACATTTTCCTGACCTAGGCATCAGAGCTTTGTGCTACACCACCACCAGGGTGAAYACATACTTGCATGAAGTTGTAAGTCCCCTGTATCTGAGTCATCAGATCTTGAAGCTTTTCCCTTCTTAGTACTGGATCCTTTGGAAGTGTTGAAGTAGAGCAAAATTCTGCAGCTGGCTGATGTACAGGTTTAGGCACCTAACAGAGAAAAAGGATATTAAAAATAATGCTGGAAGGAAGACAAGTTGCCTTATCCAATATAGTTCCAGAGCAAGTTGATGCCTGACACCACAGACCAAGGAATTCTGCACTGTTATTGACATTTCCTGAAATCAAGCTTTCACTTCATAACACCCAGATTACTGTTAGAGCCACAGAATTACTTGTTTTCTTATAATCAAATAACTTAAGGCAATAAGTTATCTGCATTTAGTGCTAAATTAAGCACCTCCATTTAAAGAATCTCTCATTTGAGGGCCAGGAAAAACTTAAAACTGCACTACTCAAAGTTTAACACATACTTCCTCCTAGTAGAGCCTGTGCTAGTAAGTACAGATCTCTTACTGGGACAGCATTTCCAGAGGTTCTGAAGAAACTGCACTCAAAAGATACATCACAAGCAAGTTAACTCAGCATTACATCTAAGCACTTGCATTTAGGAGCTAGATACTCTCAACGCACCAACTCTTGAAAGAAGTGRCAAACTTTGAAATTTGGCATGAAACCTGTACCTGCAGCCTTCATGGGAGCCTAACATGGTTGTTAAGCATAGGCTTCTGCTTTAATAAGTGTTTCAGGCAGTCCTTAAGAATTCATCCCAACTGATTCTTCACCTTTAAGGGGGAACACTTCATTAGAAAACAGATGAGTCTAAAGTAACAGTAGGTCAAGATAGACTCCTTAAAAAGTCCTGTTATTCACAGAGCAACAATAATGCAAGACTGCTCTAGATAGTCTAACATGCATGCACTGTATGGAAAGCAAAGGCATATCTGTCTTTCTAATAGGAGGCTGCCATTTCAATACATTGTATAATAATATTCAAGTTTCGCAATGACTAAGTCATTGCAAAAGATACAGCAGAAAAGTACCTGTCAGGATATTCTGATTATCAAGCTGGATTCCAAACCAGTTGAAATGCTCTACTTCATCCAATTTTAAGSTAACAAGCTCAGAAATGCATCACCCCAGCATTTCTTCAACAATTATCTGAAACTAATTGCTAGCACTTGCAGAAATTCCTGTAACATGCAGAAGAGGCTTGCAGGGTTTAGTGAGCTTCACAAAGCATAATGTGTGTACATGCAGCACTGCATTAGCTCTGAATGAGCCTAGTTCCAATAACTATGTGGCACATGATAACTACATGTTGAGCTGTGAGAAATTTGGCTATTGTGTTCTAGAGCTAGAAGGGTAATACAAACAGGCACTCTTCCAAGTATGCTGTTCTAATTAGGATTTCTGATTCATAAAAAGTAGCTTTTAGTACTGACTGAACACAGGTTTATATTGCTGCAAAGTTTCCTATAGCAACAGAAACTAAAGCCATTAGGGATCTAGGTCCAGGACAGAAGTTATGGTTAAATAACTTGAAGTTATCAGTTCATTACGAGGAATATGAGTATTCCTGTCCATTACTTTACTAGCCCTCATTTACAGGCACAAGTAATCTTAAGATACTTGCTGTCATAAGCCTATTACACAAGCTGCTTGACAAATGCAGCTCTTCTCGCTGCTGTTTATTAAGATGCAAGTCAAACACATTGTATGTTTGCAACTGGTAACAAGAAACTTCTCACCTTTAAGTCATCTAATGAGGTTAAGTCCTGCAGTGTCCAAAGCTATTGTCCACTAGCTACCTAAGCTRGGCTTAGCACATTAAACACATCAAGTAAAACCAACAGTCTCAAAGGGACAGAAGTAGAAAAAAAAAAGACCATCATTGACAATGATAAATGAGGCATCCAAGTTTGTCTGTGCTACTTGTTATAGTGATCTCCTTCCCAGATACTCCTGAGATCATGCTGCATKCCATTATGCTCATAACTGTTTCAACCAGAAGAGCCATACAGGGTTACACACACATCATGGCAGTAAGCCAGCACTGAAACACACCACCCCGTCTGACACTGTCAAAGTTGCTTTGTTTCCTTCATGTATTTAAATTTACTAACCAGAAGTAGCTGTAGTGCCCTTACCCAATATGAATYTCTTGTTTTGCTACTGCTTCAACTTAGATGCACAAAATTAAAATACTTAGGATAAGTACAATATAGAATACATATGAAAAAGCATTAGGAAGTTAATTGAGTACAGGTTTTGTGCCTTCATGAAAGATGATGCTTGGAAAAAAGAGCAAGTATTTAAGATTCTTCAGAGGTTTCTAAACTGAAGTTTTTCTAGGCTAGGATTAGATACTTCTGGAAATAATTACAGACTAGCAGCAGATTATTCCATAGAGTTTAGTAGCCTAGTAGTCCAGCTCACATTAAATTTAATGTTTGTTGATGTTATATGTTAAACACTAGTGCTTCATTCAAGTTAGAGCTTTTACACAGCACTGATACATGTTTCAGTGATTTACTATTGTGATTAATTAAATCTTAACTTTGACACTATGCATTCAGCTAGTGAACCTATTTTGATTTACTTACAGCAGTTGCCTAACACCTGGGAATCTCCAGAGAGCTAAGAAAAGCAGCTGAAATACCTGTAATTTGCTTTTAGATTTGYTAAACCAGTTCAAACAGATAACACTGGTCAATGTACCTTGACCAGCTTTTGGCATTTTACTAATTAAAATGCCAAASTGTCAGGTATCTGTTAAAGTTTGTTATTTTTCAGATACTGAAGGTCTATTCATACATATCAACACTATTCTACATTCCAGCTCTCTTGCATATTAGTAAAACTCCATTCTGAAACACACGCTATCACTTCTCATTAGGTTAGTCAGCTGTAGAATACTAGAGCAGCTAGAGTGGCAACATCAGAGCTGCAATCACAACGATCAACACTGCCATGTAGACAGAGCAGTTAACCTTCACATCCTACTCAGAGCACCATTCACAGCAGGTATGGGTTAGACTTTACTGGGTAACAGCACAAAGTTTCTCAGTTTTGCTTTCACAGAAAAGGCTACAAATTCAACCACAACCATATTTGCCTGTCCACAGGTTGCAAAAATATTTACATATGGTAACAATTTAATAGACCTGTGCATCAGCTCACTGTTTTCATAGGCCCAACTTAAGTACTGGGCCTTATAGTACATTTAACTAGATAAGCATCTTTTGAGACATATTGAAACCTGGAAGTTCATTAAGAGATGTCTCAGCTCTAACAGATTTATTTCAGAGAGCTCAGTGACAGCTCCAGAGTACAAAGAGAGAAACCTTTATCTGCCATATCTAGACCTCTGCCCAAGGTCATTTTATAGGTTCTCCCAGGGAGCAAAATGAWGCCAGCTGTAGAACTCCACTGCCTCCTCTTGCCTTTACTTATGTGAAGCAAAAGTTTCATTATCCAAAACAGTTTAAAATCTTGACTTAATTATATTCTCTCTCTCTCTCTATATATATATACATATAATGTACACACACAGAGCTCATAAGTCAACCTGAATACCTAGCATTACCTAAGACTTAAGAAAACTGGTTGTAGGAAGCAGTGAAGTTGACAAATACACTACATCCTTTTAATTGTTCAGTATGCTTTTGATGTTAAAATTTCACAAAAAAAGCTACTAAGCAAAAATAAAGCCAGCTGATGTTTTAATACAGTGTACTTTAACAGAAGATTTCCCATGTAGGTCAAAGTTTTGAATACTTAAGATAGTATGCTGCATTTACTTCATTCAGCAAATCAACTTCTAAGCAACTTCATATTCCATCATTTGATTTAGTTTGATTTGGCTGACTTTCACACCTGTACATTACTATGAAGGTTCCTAGGCAGCTTGCAAGTTTCTCCAACTGACTGCAGCCCCTCCTTTTTCCTTACTGCAAAGCTTTGTCCACCACTTAAGCCATCCATCTTTTCATCCTATACAAAATAAGAGGCCCATCTCATCAGGAAGTGTCTTGTATTTAAGCTTTGTAAATTAATCTGAACATCATAAACTCAAGGCATCTTAAAATGCTTAGGGAAGATAGTTCCAGCTAGAGTAGGACCATGCATAGTTAGGCACCCAACATCTACTTGTGCTTAGAGTTGCTTAGTATGGAAGAACCAGGTTTTGGACCAGTATCACCACCACCACCACCACCACCAGTGGACACATGATTCTAGTTAGCTTCAAGTAGAGATGAAATCAAGCAGGAACACCTCACTCCCATTTTGATACCCAGTGCTGCATGTTACCCACTCTTTTTATTTCCTGATCAACAACCTTCTGTTTGCGCTCCCGCCTCTAGGTACAAAAAYATCAGTTTCAGTTACGTGAAGTTTATTGACAGGATTTAAGTTTAATCATTTGCTATGGAGTGAATTGATTTGTTTTCTTGCAGAAACAAGGCAGTAGTGTTGGCAGCTTTCACTGCATGAGTTTAATTGCCCTAACTCTAGATTAAGTGCTGCTCTTGAGGACACAACTGAACTCAGCTTTGCTCACCATTTTCATGGCATCAGAGCTGTAGCTACCTGAGTACAGATAGCTCCTCTTTACAGTACCTTTGCTTTCCTGGCAGTCTGTTTTATCTGCAAGCCCTGCAACAGCTACATTTTACATTTCTAATACTATGCTATTGTTAGAACCTCCAGGACAGCACTATGGTTTATGCATTCATCTGGAAATACATATTTAAGCCCCTGTACAGTTAGTGTTGCTTGATCTAGATGTTATATCTTTAGAATTAGCAGCTATTTTAAAAGCCTAAAAATTACTGAAATGCTATTTGTATGCAGTCACAGACAAAGTATTTGATCCCTAGATGAGTCATACCTGCTTTGTAGTGATAACACCAGACAGAGCMAATAGTTGGGGATAAGCTAAGTTCATTCTTCTCTGCCTTATGCATAAAGCAGTTTTTCAAGGCTCAAAAGCAGCAATACTGCATGATGTAAGTGGCAGAGGGGACYATCTTGCTATTCAAACTTAATTCAGTTCTGACAGTTAAACTATTTCCCCAAAGCAACAATGAAAAGGAGGTCTAAGTATAGGCCTACAAAAAYGCACCTTATAAAGCCTCTGCTAATACGCAGGTTTAGTCCAATACACTAGTTCCAAAAGCTTATGACAGTTAATACTACATATGCCAACTCACTTCTTTGGGTTCCATATCAAACTTCTTTGGCCCCATCTGCTCCTTTGGCCCAACACTTGCAGCTCCCCAGGACTTCGGAGGATTCTGTAACTGCTGGGATGATGCTTGCTGCTGCTTGTCAGCTGCTGCCCAAGCCTCTTGAGTTTCCTGCTTCTTTTGTTCTGGCTCCTCCCTAACACAGGCAGCCCAAGCCTTCACAGGCTCCTGCCTCTTTTGCTCTGGCTCTTCCCTAACATGCACATTCCATGATTTCACAGGCTCTTGCTTCTTTTGTTCTGGTTCCTCTCTAGTTTGGCTTACCCAAGGTTTTGGAGATTCCTGCTTTTGTTCTGGCTCTTCCTTAACTTTGGTTACCCAAGGTTTTGGAGATTCCTGCTTTTTCTGTTCCTGCTCTTCCTTAACTTTTGCTACCCATGGCTTAGGCGACTCCTGTTTCTTCTGCTCCTGCTCTTCCCTAACCTTAGCTACCCAAGGTCTGGGGGATTCCTGGTCCTCTCGAACACGTGCTACCCAGGCCTTTGGAGTTTCCTGCTTCTTTGGTTCTTCCTCTTCAACACGAGCCTCCCAGGATTTTGTAGACTCATGCTTCTGTTCCTCTTCTTTAACACGGGTTTCCCAAGGCTTTGGAGACTCTGCTCTTTTTAGTTCCTGCTGCCTAACACGAGATTCCCAAGGCTTTAAGGTCTCTCGTTTCTGCTTCTGATCCTGCTCTTCAATATCAACAAGCATTTCCCAGGACTTTGGAGGTTCTTGCTTTCTAGCACACTCTGCTTCCCAAGATTTGGGCTCTTCYGGCTTCTTCTTGACAGAGTACTCTGCTTCAGGCAAATAACGCCTGTTGAGAAACTATATAGACCAAAGAAACTTAATGGCTCCCAAGAAAACATTTTGCTGCTACAATTCAGGTCAGTTAAGTTAGGTCACCCAGCTACTGAAAGTTTCTGGTCAAAAGCAGAACCTAGACAGTTTAAGTACTAGCTGTAGATACTATGCAGACAGTCATAGCTTTATTTTACAACATTGCGGTCACTTTTTTCTTGGCATGCCAGAAGAATATGAAAGAGTCCTGAATAGCAAAAGTGAAACATGSCACACCTGAGCAAGCCTATGATCCTTATTCTGAGTCCTAACTGACATTCATAAGCAGTGTCATTTCAAGTTCATTTGCAATTTTTGTGAAGGCAATTCTCATACCAAATAACATCTAAAGTGCTGTAGTACTATTAGTAGCTGTTCTTCTGATAAAGTAGCAGCACCGCCTCCCCCAGAATCTTTGACCCTTTGGAACTCCAGTAACCAAATATAGCCAGCCCTCCTTGTTCTTAATAAGAGTTTAAGTCACCAGATCTCAGAGTTAGTACAACTGGATTGAACTCCAGTCTGTGCTTATTCTCAATAAGTCTGGCAGCTCCATTATAAGATGTTCTAGTTTTCTCAGGTTATTACTTTCCATAAACAGGAAGTAAATATCTAAAGTGTACACTGTAGAAGACTTATTGGCTGTGATTTTTCTGACAAGTCACCAGAAAAAAAACCCTTAAGTCATAGTGTTACAGTAAATTACAAAAGCCTGTTTTAAAGTACTCCCTCTAGTGAGATATCTGGGAAATAGTGATTCAATATTAAGTATCAGCATATCTACTTCCCAAAGTACACCCATCTTCCCTTTTGGGCTACACCTAATAGCTTTTAGGATATTGTCAGTTGAAGCTTGTGTACTTTAACTCAAGAGTTTGAAGGGCTGTTTAAGTAAGTCTATACACCCTTGTGCACACAACATTCTGTCTAGGGAACACTACTCTTCTGACAGATCAGTAAGGTCTACATCATTCTCAACTCTACCAGTATTAAGTCTACTGCAGTAAGTTCAGCTTTTAGAGACAGCTCTAGTAGATGTTTATTTTCTCTATACTGTAGTAAACAGAAAAAAGAAAATCAGTATTTTCAGTTAAAGGCTGATGCTTTGGTTTCTTCAGTGACATGCTCCAGCACACTAAAGTACTGCATTGTTTCACACAGTCCCTCCTGATTTACCCACAAGTACCTCTGAGAAACCATAAATTCTGGTTAGAAACAGAAATGCAACTAAGTCTTTAATACTTATGTGAGGCAAAACAAGTTGTTGTTCAGCCTCCCTTCTGAAGTTTAAGAAAAGGACTACGGAAGTGCTGTTAAGCTTGATAAGTAAYAACACTAAAGGAAAGCAGTTAGTGGATTATCTTACCTCTTGTGGCTGTATTTCAGACTTCATAAGCTCCATAAGGGATTCTAGAGAAAGGATGTTAATTTGTTTCAACTGATCAGATGCAAAGATGTAAATTAAACACAATACTAAGTCTAATTCAATTAAAATAGTAATACCAGTTGCTAAATCAGATAGTCTGAAAGCTCAGCTTGTCATTCAAAATGAGATTAGACAAGCTTCGTTCAATTAGGTTTTTACACTTGAATTTTAGAGTTAGACATTTTGAAGTATCCATAATTTGATTATTGTAATATATAATACTCCTTACACCAAGCATTTCTCACAGCTTCAACAGAGGTTTATTCAAAAGGCACACACCAACCCTATTATTACTATCATCAGTAAGATTGTTTTCTTTGTTAGTCAGAACAGAGTTGCAAGCCTTTCAGGTTCAGTTTTAGTTACTGTATTGCAAGTGAGCTATAGCAGAGGATTAGACTTAGCATGAAGCTATGCAAAGTCAATGATCAGTTCAAGCTTATCCCAACATTAAAACAGAAATTGAACCCTAAAATATTCCACCTGATTCTTTGACAGACTCTCCTTTTGACATCTGCCTTGTCCTCTCAGATTTTCTATTTACTTCTTCTTCCAATTCTTTTACTGGCACAGTGGTGCGAGGAGTCGGAATACTTTCAAAGTAACCAGAGTCTAGCAGTTTGGATAACAGGTCCTTCATGTGTTTATCTGAAGAGCAAAAAATCCATTGAGTTAAGATATGAAAGCTTCCGATTAAGTATTCAGATTACAGGTCTGACTCCTTACTTCCTCCCTTTGGATAAAGGGCAACTTCAATTTCTCAGGTCTTGTTGAGTTACAGCAGTCAAAGATTCAGTTAAGGATCTGTTAGATTGCTTTATATATTATAGCAGAAGGCACCTTTGCAATGCAGAGGTAAGACTGCAGCTTGTGCTTAAAAGCACACACTAGGACAGCATTAACAACATAGGGCCATGTTGTTTCCCACTTAGAAAGTAATTTGTTTTCCATCTATATATTAACCAGTGTCAATACTAAAAACCGACTGTACGAACTACAGTTTGGGTAAAGCTAACCAAAGTCACTAYGGAACTGCCCCACAAACCTCTTACTGGTGGAACGGTGTGTTTAAAGAAGAAAGGTTAAGAATGGCAAAAGTGACCAGGGGAAAATGATTATGCCCCAGACTGAGTTTAATCATCTGAAGTTTAAAAATCAAGTAGAGTTGACATGTACAAAAAGCTTCACTGTGTATTCCTCCAGATGAGGACTKTGCAGTTTTTCCTCTCTATGCAAAAAAAGAGAAGAGAGGTGCCAGAGGCAGGGCAGTCTTGAGACCAGGATGCATATTCACCGGTGAAAGATCAATCCATCCCAACAGCAAACCAAACTAAATGAACAAAAAACCTGGAGTTTGAGACTGATAGAGCTGTCTTTCAAGACAATGAAAGCTGGTAAGAAACCATAATGGCTTTACCCAAAGAAAGTTCAGTCAGCTCAGAACAGGAAGCAAGACAGTCACTAGAAGTAGGATAGAGATAATGGCATAATAGTCACAGTAGTAGTTTAGATTATAGCCAGGGAAAAAAAAAAAAAAAAACATGGAGCCCAAGATACCTAGGCAACTGTTTGTTCATGTCAACAGAAATGAGACAAAAATCCACCAGCTCATAGCTTTACAAGGCCAGCTTGCACTTTGTCTAAAGCTGTATGAAAAGAGCAATGTTAACATTTAGTTGTCAGTTTGACTCTCCRTATGTGGAAGTTGGATAGGGTACATTAGTGCTCTGGTTTAACAGTTTCAAAGCTATTGACAGTGAAAAATGAAAGATTACTRCCACACAGCCATTATAAGACTAGAATAAACAGCACAAGCAAAGTCTGCTTGCAATGGGAAAGACAACATAAACTGAATAAGCTGTTCCCCCCAGATAAGATCTRAGCAGGAAGGAAAAGCTCAAGAAACTAGAATGGAAATACATTCTCTGTGTATGTCAGTTTACAAGCAAGCTTTTTAAAACAAAAGAAATCAGAAGGAAGAAAATATGTAGAGTCCTATAGATCTGAGTGTTCTTGAGAAATKAAGACATTTCCAACAGGTCAAAGTGAGACTGCACTGTGGATGATTACAGATCACAGCAAGCATCATTAATGTCTCTACCCTCACTGTGGTGTCTTCACACTGCAGTCAGGAATTCCAGGTTCCTACCCATTGTCCACAAGATGAGAATCTTCAGGGCTAGGGACTTTTAGTTCTGGGGCCACTGAAGCTTCCTAATGCACAAAAGTTTACTGACCTACTAAGCATTTCATGATTGAGAACAGTGCTCCAGACTTAACTATCTGCACAGAGCTACCCAAAGTTTCCCTCTCCTGGTTCTGTAAGGTATTAGTAAATCAAAAGCTGATCCATTATCTTCACTAGTCCTAAAAGGATCTAGGCACCAGAGGTGCTAGCACATCAGTAATCACAAGAGAAAGTGGATCCCTTTCCCAGGGGAAGATCATTACTGCAGAACAGTTACTGGACCTGTACTTAAAGTAGAATTTAGAACAAATAGCTGCTCAGCCTTGGAGAGCTGAGTTACACACACCATTTAAGAGCTCAAGCCAGTAGACTATGTCCATGTTAATTTGTTTTAATATGTTAAAACAGCACTCAAATTTCAAGTTTTAGAATCAAGTTTTTTTTCCTAGATGAGACACTTACATGTAGTTCCAACCACAGGTTTCTCACTGCCTTCTAGAAGGTCCCAGAAGTAGAGAGATGATTGTTCCATCTGATCTTCAACACTTTAAATCAAGCGACAATTTTACCAGATAGAATCATAGCTAAAATTTCTAGTGTTTTAGTATCCCACCACCCCCCATTTTTAGACACTAATTAATATTTACCCTTCCAGATTAAGGCAGTACACTTGCAGAGTGAATCCAGAGTCTGCTATCCTCTGCAGAAAAGGATTCATCCAGATTTCTATGTAGTTTGTGCACAATTTAATCTGGCAAGTGTAAGCTCTTCTGTTGGTAATTAAGACAGATTGAGCCTTGTACTATTCCAAATCAGACCATAAGGCTAGACTTCATTCCAGCCTTTCAATTGTCTCCCAGACAGAAAGACAATTGCTGTTTTAACAGCTAATCACTTTCAATGGATGCACACATGCAGGGGCTACCATCAGCAGTTCCTGCTATTCTGCTACTTGTTGAGAAACATTGACATAGGTCCACGACCACTCAYATGCACTTAAAGCATATCATGAAGAAACTTAGTGACTTAAAGGACATTGTATATTACACTTCCACAAAAAGTGTAAACAGAATTCTAAGCTAGAACTAGTTATTTCACTGAGATGAAAGACATCTGTTCTGTGGCTCTTTAAGTAGCCCTCCTTTAAGAGTTAATTTTTAAGGGCAAATCGAGTATATGACAAAATAAAACTCAGGAACATAAAACATCTTATGGACAAGTGTATTTTCATACTCAAACATGATTTATCTTGCAACTTAATGACAGCCTTTTCCATTTTTAAAATGGAATTCTTATCATACCRTTATAAAATAGTCAAGTGGTCATGCTAAATATTATAGTCATACAATGAGCATGATGCCAAATTAGTATCAGCACACATTACATTTGCTGGACAATGTTACCTTTAAATGAGTGACATTTAGAGCTAAGGTATTACAAGCCTCTTCAAAGTAGTTCAAAGAATTTGACTGAAGATGAGTGTAAGAGCCTCTGCATAATACTTCATGTTTGTTCAGAAAGAAGGAACAGATCTGTATCATCAGGTATATGAAGCAGTTTTGTATTTACTATAGATCATTTCACAAACAATGGTGACCTCAGTGAAACAGCATATCCCAAGCCTTCCTCCTCTGTGGTGGCAATAGCATAGCTCTTTCCATAGAAAGATATAACATACCAGGGCTTGCATCTGTAATTTGCACAGCTAGGGTCATAATTACTGCAGATTTCTTTTAAGGCTCAGAGTATGAGGTATTCCTGCTACCTTTGCAATCTCAGACAGCTGTTAGAGCCAAGTATACTGGAACAGAATTTTAATTAGTGTCCCAAAACTTATACTTCAAGACATAGCAGTGGCTAATAGAGGACACTTACTGTGTTGTGTAGCATGCCAATTAAGACAAAAAACCTTGAACTTACCTCAAGTTCTCATTTCTTTCTGGACATGTCAGTTTTGCAAATCTTATGAGGTAGTCTAGTTCTTTAGAAGGCAAGTATATTGCACCATTCACACCACCTTTGAAATCTTTCTGAACATGCTCTTGAGTGAAGTTCTGCAACACATACTGGACCTGAAGTATTGTACGTAGCTTTTTCTTCTCTGCTTCAAGTTTCAGTAGACTCTCTCTTCGCTGAGCCTTTCTTTGGGCTTTCAGCAGCTATTTGAATAAATGAATTCAGTAAGTAAACACAATGGCCAAGTCATAAAATTCTAGACTATAAAAACACTGAATTCTAGTATTGATTATCCTACATTGATAAAAAAATAACTATTCACCTTGACAAGATTACAGAAGTTCCCAGTTCTTCCTTCAGATACCCAAGACCTTTGAAGCTCTTCCTCTGGCTGAGCTCCATATCTCCACTCAACTCTAAACATATAGCTTTAGTCAAGCTGAAAACTAGTGGTTTCACTCACTTTTTCAATGCCTTTAAGGTATTTAGATACAGATTATGGCATAGTATTGATTGCTAATTGCTTTATTCTAGCTACTTTCACAACTGAATGTGGGAAACAGTTTGCTACTAACACAAATAGATGATCACCTAGGCTTTGAACATTTATCACACTTAGTGATACAGAGGTTTTCAACTGCCTATTCAATTCAAAGGATGCAGCAGAATCCTACAGTTACTCCTTTATTTGCTAGCATAAGACTGAACCACTTCATTAAGCAAGCAACAACTGAAGTCATACAGATAACACACAAAACTTTGTCAAGTCTATGGGAGGAGCAGTGGATCTCATATTAATAGAATTATGCAGCAGAAGCTACTCAGATAACCGTAGAATGCCTCAGTATGGTGCAGCATAAGTTTCACTGCAARATCTGTGAA
Source organism: Rhea americana (assembly GCF_003343005.1). Classification (NCBI taxonomy): domain Eukaryota; kingdom Metazoa; phylum Chordata; class Aves; order Rheiformes; family Rheidae; genus Rhea; species Rhea americana. The sequence continues at coordinate 8,083,048 of NW_028187088.1, forward strand.
AATTCACAGCTTTCTAGAACATACCGTAAGAAACATGAGGATGCTGTTGCAAGAATTGTCCCTAATGTTTCAGTAATGAGTATGGGCTATAGAATCCATATTGGTAAGAGTGGATCCAAAATAGTTCAGCCTTAGTTTATAGCACAAGTTCAAGAACAAACATGAACTGGTAGAAGCTTATGCTAGATTTGATTAGTAAACACCTAAACACCTAAAACAGGTCACAACCCTGCATTCAGTATTTTAYGAACCCCTACATATGAATGTTAAGAAATATTAGATTACTTCATATTGCTTTCAAACAACATACTCAATAGCTTATGCTTAACAGACTGAGGGAACCCAAAGCAGCAACTCTGCTTACATGGTGTGGAAAACCTTGAAGCAGTACCTGGAATATATGTGTGTGTGTGTGTGTATATATATATACACACATGTATGTATATATATGTATGTATGTATATATACATACATGTATATACACACACACGAGAGGCCTCTCTAGCAAAATTGTTTGGGTCTCAGCCAACACTGAAGAGCCATCTACCAGCTCTTCAGAATTTTAGAAGTAAGAGAAACAATGCCAGAGCAATGACTAATCATGTTGAGGATCCTCAGCACTACCTCAGATCAGATCTCTTCATAAGTATAGCATTTGCTTGAGAACTAAGAGACTAGTTTCTTCAGCAATAAGTAAAATGCTTACATAAAAATACTGCATATTATGCTTTAAACCCTGCATAAAGTGCTAAACAAAGCTGTAAATCTATAACTTGCCATAATTAGAGACAGTTACAAAATAAGCAGCAGCAAACTCCTCATGTTTTGACAAAATGTTATTGAYAAATGTATTCCTTACAGAAGTCAAAGTGATTTACTGTTAACACCAGCACTTCCCCTTGCTGAAAAGGGACCATAAAAAAATTGAGTCTGGAAGGGACCTTGGCAGGTCATCTAGCACAGCCTCTAGACCAAAGCAGGGCTGCACTGAATCCAGACCAGATTGCTTAAGGTTTGTGCAGTCAGGTCTTGAAAGCATCCAAGAATAGATTCTACAGCTTCTCTAGGCAGCCTGTCCCAACACTTAATTATCCTCTTATGGGGGTACACAGTGAATAACTATTATAGAGGCCAGTGATGCACAAAGCTGTCAATATTCACTCTGCTGTAATCACTACTCTGAACAGTTTAAGTTTCCCTGAAATAGAAACATCCAACTGTTTTGCATACTGCTATATGAACATAACCATTAGAAAAGCAGCACAATCCTTTCTAAAGGGGATAAGCTTATGCATATGAATGTCACAGTGACCTTTTAACAATACAGAAAACTGCATTATACTTACATCCTGGCTAAGACCTGAAAAAGTCTTCTGAAGCTCCTTGGCAAATTCTAAGTTGTGTACTACTTCATCATATTTCTCCACTGCCTCCTACAAAGGAATAGGTAAAAATGAAACACAACAGGTTCTACTGTAAAGCCATGCTACTTAGAAATTCTCATTGAGAACTAGTTATTTAGTGGGTATTTCCATTTGAAATTGTACTTYAAAATATGTTCCATTCTAAATTTAAAGTATCAGTTACAGATTAGAATATCATTTATCCATGGCTGCTCAAAATTCGGTACAAAGCCAGCTGCACAAATACCCTAATATTTTGCTTGCATTAGATTCTCCAGGCAGTATCTTGTACAATACTTAGTATACTTACTGTCAAAACAGGAAAGCCTACATATCAGTTATTTCATTTTCTGTTTTTCCTTTTGTTCCCACTGGCCTCAACAATAACAGTAAAACAGCTATTTAAAGTCAGACACTGATATGGAAGGAATACAAGAGAAAGGCAACTTCAACACAGAACATTTACTCTGGTGCTTAGTTGAGAGCATTTACAGGTAACCAATTTGTACAAACTTTAGAAAGCAGACCAGTCACACTTTCAGAAATGAGTCCCTCAAATTTCACTTCCACATACAAAGCAATGTCTATCTTCATTTACAGCTTTAACATTTTACTCTCCAGTCTTCAAAAAGACTAAAGTAGATTACTAAAAGCATTTTGATATACAATTGAGTTTCTCCCTTTCCCCACTTAGCCTGTACATTTTATAAGCCTCCTTGACACCTAGCAAGTGTTGGCTATCTCTCCTTGAAGATAGCAAGTGCTGTAGTTCAGGTATGATGTAAAGATATGTGCAGCATAAGGCATGCCTGGGAAGTAACAAGTTAAACAATTTGATGTTCACATGTGCTTTCCACTCAAAGAACAGTTCATAAGACCAGAAATTGTTCTAGAATGGGTCGAAAGCCTAACAAAGTTATTTCAACAAGTAAGTGGATACTAATGATGATGTGTTTCACTACTGCAATGCAAGCTAGTTACCATCCCAATACAATCTGCAACATGAAAATTCACCATCTGTGTGTTCTTAAGCAACTAGAAAACAAGCTACAGGTTCATTTGCTCTGCAGTCTGATTGTTCAGTTACTTGTGTTTGCTAATTATTTGTAGCACACTATAAACACAAATGCTATTTAACACAATGAAGTCTATTAGTTACTGTAAAGCACTCAGGTAGTTTCAAGTCATCCTCACACAACTTATGTAATTTTAAAGAACTAATTACCAAGTACTTGGGAGAATTAGGCTTTTAAGATCCTAGTGTCCACACATGTAAAACCTATCAAGAATTAACAGCAACTTATCAGGCAGAATGCAGTAATTGTATCCTTGGCCACACACACTCCAGAGTAAAGCTCAATACCTTAAAACATCAAGAATCAAGAATACAGTTTTGCTGCTCAGCTAAGCTAAAACTCAACCCACAGGAAAGCAGTGCTTGTCTTTTATCATATACTCAATATTAATATTGAATAGAACAATTGAGTGACAATACTTAAAGTCTGCTCTGCCTGGAAAACAGTTAGAAAACTGACAAAGAGAGAACTCATCTTTGAAATAATTTTTCTCCTCCCTAAAGCAAGGTGAGCACACCCAGTAAATCTGGGAGGCATTCATCATAAGTAATTAGTTTAGTTCAAGATCCTGGTAAAACAAGTTGATCAGATGTGTACTTCTCCCTCTACATGAGAGGTAATGAAAAATAAATATTACATGATTAGAAGATGTAACTCTGTAGCACTGCATTATGTGCAATTAAACTTTGCATTAGGGAAGTGTAAGCCATTAAATTCTGCTCCAGTTTCAAATACTGAACTCTGCTTGGAGTTCAGTATTTGTATATGCATTAGCAAACTGCATCTCAAGATACGGAAATACTGCATTCACTCCTTTTCCAAAGCTAAAAGGGGAAGTTGGAGTGTTAGTTACTGCTGCACRGTGTCTTTCATAGGCATTTCTGCCATAGTTGCCTGAACAGTTTGACTACCATTTGCAACTTCACCAGCAAGACTGAATCTTATTCTCCATTTTAGAAGTTTGAGATATTCCAGGAACTGAATTTAAGAATACCTTAAAAGTTAATCTCAGCTTGCAAGACTGAAAGACAGTAACTGAGATCTTGCCTACACAATTTATAAAGTTGATTGCAAAAGCATGTAGCAACATTAAGTACAACAGAATCCTTTACTCCCTCTTTATTTTCCACTTATATTTATTTCACTTTCAGTGGATAGATTTCCATAGTCCAAAGCGTCTACTAAAGATAAATTAATTTGGAGTAGCTTTAAAATATGCTGAAGACAAGTCAAGCTTCTACAGGAAGAACACTGCTCAATATTGTCACTTCAATTTGTTTTCAACACCTAGGATCTAATCCCAACAGCAGACTCTAGCCGATCCATTTCCACATTTAGTCAGAATCCTTTAGTGGAACTAAAAGGTCATCACTCTGCTGCAAACCATCAGATTTAATTCATTCTACTTCTGCATTTACAAGGGCAAGAGACTACATCAGATTTAGCAGTGAAGTGTTAAATGATCATTTACTTCACTAGGTCTACTCTGCTTTTAATATTAAGCTATAATTTCCCCTCTTAACACATTTATGACTAGTTTTCATTTACAAGCAACTCTGAGCAAAAAAACAATATTTGTTCTCTTAAACTACCACACACTGAAATAAAGCTAACAGTCAATGAAACATTTATATTTCATCAGCAGGATGAGCACTCTCTTTAAAGTGTCAATGCCCTTTATCACATGATTCAAYTTTAAGGTGTCTGTGAAGTACATTAAAAGACATGACTTCTCATACGACCAAAGTGACAAGCTAAGAGCCTCATTTAAATGCTTTGAGTTATGAAAAGTGAAGCATAGGTGCTAAAGAAATGCTAGCTTTCATATTATAGAAAGTTAGTTTGTTCTATAATCCATTTTAGTCCAAGACATGGGAAAAAAATACTGTTTTAATATCTGCTTAGTACCATTTCTGAAGCAAGTTTAAGCTAGCTTCATGAAACCTATCATATCTGATGAGTAGTATTCTTACATTTTGGCATTCCAAATTATAGCTGTTGTAGGTACAAAATGGGCATATTATTCYGGCACCATATCAGAGTAATAGCGACTCTCAGCCATCTAAAGGCAGTGCTGGAAGAACAAGCGAACAGCCCCAAGGACCCCTCAATACCTAAATTCCTCTATCAGAGAAGCTTTTAGATCCTGTACAGATTAGGTCAGAGTCTTTCTGTCTACTAATACGAGATGTTGATGGATGACACTTTAACAGCTATCCATAACTGACAGCACTGCACAGCTAGCAGGCCATTTGAAATAACACCTCTTGATGAAGTCAGGAGGATTAGCTACCTCAGAATTCTTGAGGTCTGTGTTTGAACATTGCAATGCCATGCAGATAAATTGCATATGGATACCTCATCAAGAAACAGGCACAGGAGCACTGAAGCTGGAAGTCTATAGAGTAAGCATAAACAAGACCTTTTATTACTTCATTAACATGAAAGTTTGAAGCAGGAGACTTTGTGGGCTCACCACTCAGCTCAACTACCAATAATTTATCTGTATGTTTTGTGAAAGACACTGCTGAAAGTCAGCAGGCATAGGTTCTGAGAAGCTACTTCAGTATCCCCCTCAGCAACCTATCCTTTGACATGCCCAAAGGTGTCAAGCCCATCCCCTACCCAACAAAGTTAAGCTGGTTATCAGGCTTACCAATTGGTCTTGATTGAGGGCCTCTCCTTTCTTTAGGCGGTCTTTGTAGTCTTCCAGTTTGAGCTGGAAAACACCCAAAGTCAATTAGTTACATTGATTTCTGTCTGACATGGAGAACTGGGTACAGTAAGTGAAGTTAAATACCCCTTTCTGGGACAGGTTTGCTGCTGCAGTAGGASAGAAATTGTTTCCTCTTATTTTCAGGAGGAAGGAACATCGCAAAGTCAAAGGCGTAGCAGTACTTCGTCCACCTCAGATTCAAGGCTACCTACTTCCCTTTCATACCTTTGATCTTTCACTTCTTGCTTTCTGCCTTTCTCTCATTTCAGGAGGTACTAACACATTGACTCTGGATCCTTAAGAGTTCCAAACATTTCCAGCATTAATCTTGAATAATCCTACTTAACTTTTCACAGCATCCCTTGCAAAAAATCCAGCTTCAGTTATATCAGAATTTTCTTGCACCATCTCCTAAGGAAATGGACCAGTGTCTTTAGGGAAGAAAGAAGATTTATTTCTAATATACCTGAACAGTCTCTCAAAGCTAAAGTAAACTATGCAAAACTATGCCGTTAAAATATTATGAGCTTCTTTACACACACAGGGAAAAGAATAGAGAATTCACTGTCTTGAAGTTATATACTACTTTGTGTATCTATTCATATAGGGTTACTGACATAGTACYGATACAAATACAAGACTAGGAATACTTTGCACATATTCCAGCAAGCCACAACAGTTTGTTTGTTTTGTGAGGCCATAGTCATACACAGAAGACAATTAAAGATACTAAAAAAAATTCACAAGGAGAAGCCTCCTTGAATAGCACTAGCACACAACTAAGTTGCTTAATCACACACAAAAAAACCCGAATTTATCTGACATTATTTGAAAGTACAGTCATGTATTAGCATGACTTAGTCCCCATCTGCCATTTAGATGGGAGGCAACAGTAATACAGCCTTTCCTATATAAGGATTAAGCCTGCCAATACATATGCAGAAGTGCGATCTAGTCTTTCYTCCTGTCTGAAAAGTGATAATCAAACTTTCAGATGTATACTAGAATCCACAACATATTAGAGCAATTGCTTTATTTAAATGCTTATCCAATACTGAAAGTAACAGCATCAGTTTCCTTAATTTTAGAGAAAATAACATTTTTAAAAAGCATACATATTCCTAAGTTTCAGTCACTTGGGAATCTGCTGAAGAGTCTTCAAAATGCAAATGCCTTACCTGTGAGAGTCAATAGTTTAGATGCATAATTATCATAGTACCTTTTCCACTAATACTATCTCCTCACCCCCAAAAATAGTTTAAACTAAAAAATCAGGGTAACAGCTTTTATACTGAAAGCCTCCAGAGACCTTCTAGTGAGATTTGTCTGTACTTAGAAAGGACAAGCCAAAGATTCTATATGAAGTGAAAGGCAATACATATTTAATATAATTTGGCATTTCCATAAATCAGAGTAAACACTGTTCTGATTTGTCATTTTACATATATCTCTACATCCTAATATTAAATGCATGTAATCAACAACATGAAGAGTCCTGCACGACTAAGCTATCTCTAAAACTGGCCTAAGTTAGCTCTGATCTAATACAGTCCAAAGAAGCATCCTTGATCTTGACAAAAATTCAGACAGCTTTGCTAACTATTGGAGGTGCACTGCAAAACCAGCAGAGAACCAGTTTGTCRTTAACTAGTTCAGTATATTCTCAATTATCTGAAATCATAACACTATCCTCAGTGTCAAATGCAAATAGTCTGTTTTTTCAGAAGTTTATAGAACACTTCTCTGCTATATACTGGTTCTATACACTAGACAGCACAAAAAGCCACTAGAAAGCCTGAACTGCAGCCCATGCTCTTTTTAATATATTTTCAAGAAGCTCTCTGCATACATATTGTAAGAGCATTTTCATTAAACATTAAGTTTACAATGGACAATTTAAATGTGCCATACCAAAGAAAAATAAGTTACCTTCTTTTTCTCAATGTTCCTGATCTTGTGTTTGAGGCAGATAAGCCCATTATCAATGTAAGTCTCATAAGCCTGGGAAGGAGAGGCTGCCGAGTTCAGAGCAGACTGCAGGGGACTAGAGGGAGGCTGGCTCTCCCCAGACGGGTTCACCTGCTGCTTGGCCGCCTTCATGCTCTTATCCTCCCCCTCCTCTGACCGGCCTGAAGGCGATGGGCGACGGAAAGGGGCTTGGGAAAGCTGCACCATTGAAATGGATAGAGCTGCAAAGAAACTACTTCCATTTAGTTTTCAGGTTAGGTATTTGTTTTAAGGTTACTCCTTTTCTTACCACACATGTACAACAATAGACCATGCAGCCACAGAACAGAGCATCAGGAAGCATTCATAACAGGATCTTTCACTTTTTCACCCTCCTTTCTTCAAAATATCTATAGCCAGAATTCTGAAGCAAGTCAAACTTTGTATTGTTTAAGTCTCTCCACCCATCCAAACACCAGAAATCCTTTACATCAGCAGAACTAGGCAGTACAGGGGATGATTCCAGAAACCCAAGTGTCCATATAAAACTAGGCTCATTTCCTGCACACATCATCCACAGGGGAAAAAACTGCAAGCAAGCAATTGCAGGCTCTGCTACCAGTCTCACACCCAGGCTCCAGCCTTAAAGATTTAAGGACAGTATAGTTCAATTTACAGTTCTTCTCACTCCCATTAAATTAGTTTTATTCCTTCATGACCTTAGCAACAAACTGAACAAGCATTTAAGCTAAAAATAATTCATTTGAAAAGAGAAGATGATAGAAAAACTGCTTATTAAAGTAAGCTATAGCTGTAGACTCAGTTCCAACAGCATTATCCTCCTTGAGGAATCAGTCTTCATCTACACACCTCATCCAAAAAATGTGCTTAAACCGTGACAAGACCCAAGCTTCAGGAGGATAAAAGCTTTAACCTTGAACAGAGATTTTTTTTTTTTTTTTTTTTTGGTAAGAGATGCTCTGCCACCACGATCTTTCAACTACTTGCAATGACTTCCCTCCCCCCCAAGCAATGACATTACATTTCTGCTTGCCCTCTAGCCACACAGGCCTGCACCGGGGCTGCAGCACGCAGCTGACATTAGCCACCCCACGACGAGGAAAGTGGGAGGCTAAAGAGGAGAAAAAAAGGAAAAAAAAAATCGGCATTTTCCTAGGATGCCCGCTCAACGGCTGCCCTCGCGGCTCACGGGCGGGCGGGGAGGCCCCTTCCCCGCGCAGCACCGGGGCCAGCCCCTCACCCCGCCGGCCGCCCGCTCCTCCCCTGCGCACAGCCGCGAGGGGGAGGCGGCGCCGGGGAGGCTCCCGCCGCCCCGAGCAGCGGGGACGCGGCGCCCGCCCGGGCCATTCACCTCCGCCTCCTCCCCGCCGCCGCCGCTGCTGCTGCTGCTGCTCCTCCCGGCGCGCTGCCGCTCCCGGCTCCGTCGCAGCTGATGCGGCGGCAGCGCCGCCGCTGCGGGCGGCCCTATAACGCCTCGGCCCGCGGCCCGCCTCCCCGCTCACCTCAGCGCCCGCACACGCTCGGGCCCGCCCTGGCCCCCGCCCCCCGCCTTATATAGCGACGGCGGGCCGCGGGCGGGGGGGGCGGGGCTTGCCGCCGAGGTCACCGCCTGCCACCCAATCGCCGGCGCCGCCTCGCCTGCCCGTCTGCCTTCCGCGCTCTGGCCCCGCCCCGCCGCCACGCGCGCCCCTCGGCTCACGTGACGCGGAGGGGTGGGGGTCAGTTATTCGGGGCGGGGGGGACCGTTACCCGCCGGCGCGTGCGGAGGGTGGGGGTGGAGGGAGCGAGCGAGCGCACTGCGTCGCCTCGTCAAGGTCGGTGGGGGCTTCCGCGGTGGTGCCGCCTTTGAGAAAGGGCGGTTTGGATTTAGGAGCTGCGAGTGCSCCGGCTTTCCGTGCTGTGGGCATCGACCTCAGGGGGAGGCGACGTCTCTTGGAGTCGTGTGTGGGCGGGAGGCCAAAGCGACAGCCCTGGCAGGAGGGGAGCGGAGTGCCCTGCGATGGGTGTCACACCGCGAAGGAGGGYGTGCCCTGGGATGCAGGGTTTTATCCAGGAAATTGATGACTTCCTTAGCGCCGCAAGGAGCTGTTCCTGGAAGAGCGCAGCCTCCCAAAGGGACATAGGGCATGACATGACCCCATGCCCCGCTCTGTTCATGAGGGAGAGGTGCAGGCAGGTCCCCACAGAAACTGTGACCCTCTTCCTAGTAGSGTGTATTAACGCATCCTCTCAAAGCAGTAGGCCCAGGACAGGCTGACTTCCCTTTCCAGACCACTCCAAGAACATGTCCCTCAGTGAAAGTCGATCCAGGGCTCCACCCATCCACAACGCAGGAGCCAGCTATGCTGCTTCACTAGCATCTTTTGGGTGGCCATAGGAAGCTTTAAGACATTTTGGTTCATGCCTGTTTAARCCTAGAGAAGGGTTCTTCCAGGCCGCTACAGAGCCCCTTGAGGAGATCTACAAGACAAAAGATGTGTATGGCCTTTATAAATGCAACTCCGTCATGTAAACACTTAATAGCTAGTAAAGCATTTGAATCCACGGAATACAGACAATTAAATAATCACCAGCTTAATACATTTTTATTAACCTCTAATAATGCAGTCAGTGCTGTACACAGTATAAAAGGCTGAAAGAATAGAGAAAATAGACCTTCCCAAAGACCAGAGGATTAAGCTGGAGTATCTGAGTTGCTCTTTTTTTAGCCATTACCTCAAAAAGCAATAAATAATACAGCAAGTTCAGAAAAATTAAGAGTTTTGTAAAAATAGAGACATTTTAAAAGAGGTAATTTAAGGACAAATCGTAATGCAAGGTTTTATAGGGATTCTAAAAGGTGCTCATGGTTGGATGGATGCATGGATGAAATGACTGTACAGGAAATGATCRTATAAAAGAAAGACTGCTTAAAAGCAAAAACAAACATGCTAAATGGTTCAAATGATGAATATTCATACAATAACTCAGAACTTGAAATCAGATTTGGCCACATAGAACCAGTTGCAGCATCCATGATCTTGCCACATCTTCTGGCTTTGTCACAAGTATTGAAATACTTTCTTTTGCTTAAATTCCTAGCTCTTAGAATCAAAGGAGTTTATGAGTCTAGTTTTCAAGACTGTGAAGAAGTGCAGAAGAATAGGACTTTGCTTGTAAAAAGATTTCAAAATATACAGTAAAGTTATTATTCAAAATTTCAAAAATTTTGAAATTCAGAGATGGCAAAGCATGAATCCTTTACTCACTTTCTTATGGTGCTACCCATAGCACCGTTACAGAATATTTTTGTTCTTACAGAAATGTACATGCGTGCTTGACTTCTTGCCCTTGACTTCAACAGGACCAGTCACAGTACCTAACAAAGTCGGGCTCACTTATCTTCCCTGGATCAACAACTTACAGTGAAAGTCTTCCGAATAGATCTCTGTTCTTTGTGTGTTTTTGTACAAAGCTAGCACTGATGAGCTAGTTCCTTTCCAAGTAATTATAAAATGAATGATCAATTAATGCATATATTAATAATAAGTCATAATTAATGTGCAGACACCTGAGACTATTCCAGAAATCATAATTACGGCTGGCAAACTACATTATGGTGCACTTTCACAATAAGGAAATTGTATAAAAGAGGAAAAAAATGAAAGGAGGATTCATACAAACCCCATATATATTTAAAATCAAAGGATAATTGAATTTCACTACGAAACAAATAGAGAGTACTTATTTGAGCCTATTTGTACATTTAGAGTGTATATGTGTAGTCCTTACATTACTTTAAATAGCATTATTAATGTTGCARGGTGAAGCACTTCAAAGTTAGGAAATGCCAGAATAAAGAGCAGCCTGAATTAATTTGTTTAGCTCCATTTTGCAGATCCATTATGATATCATCTTTAAGTAGATGATCATGGGTTATTTTTGCCACAGTCCTGAAGTCTTTCAGTATTCCCAGCTCAGGAATTTGTGTGTTTTATTCCAGAATCTGGAGAGGGTTGTACCTAATCATAGAAAAAAAAAATCTGTTCATTTTTTTTCATGTTTCACCAGTTTTGTTCATTTCCTCCAACCTGACCTGCTCCCATCTCAGCTGTTTATCCCATTCTCATTTTCCTTGCCTTCCTATTTCTACTCCTGAATCCCAGGCTCTGTCTTTACACCCAAGTATGCATGTTATCTCAAATCACAGACCCTTCTAAGGAGCAGTATCTCCTTTACACACAGTTCCAATTCTTTGCCCAAACAGTGTCAGTTTTCTGCATCTGACTTTTCATCCAGCCTCCAAATTCAGTGTCAGTTGGGCATTCGGTGTCAGTCTGCCTCCCTTCAGTTACAGTGRGCCAACCTCCAGTTAGCCATGGTGAAGACTGAGAGCAGGTTCCCCCTTTCATTCTCTGCTGTCCCTTTTGTTATTGTTATGGAGCCCCAGAAAGTAAATGGATGTATAGAATAAGATCAGCTGCTTGTTAACTTTAGCAGAGAGAGACATACAGTAAATGTGTTGCAAAAATTATACAGTGATGGGCTAGAGAATCCTGCTTTAGTCAGCTTTAGAAAAGGAAGGTTGAAGAATTCTGGAACCAACAAGGGATAAATGAAAGAGGAATGTTAGTCTGAGTTACACCCAGTTTATTGGAAAARCCTGACGGGACTTAGGAAGCATGTTGTTGCAAGATACGCTGCAAGGAGTTTTCCACGTACACACTGTGGCTCTCTGTCCACTGTTCAGAAATCATAGAATCAGTAAGGTTGGAAGGGACCTCTGGAGATCATCTAGTCCAACCTCCCCGCTCAGCAGGGTCACCTAGAGCATGTCAGACAGGGTTGCATCGAGGCTGGCCTTGARTATCTCCAGAGAAGGAGACTCCACAACCTCTCTAAATGGAAGCCAAGGATTGTTAAAGGATGTTTCACTCAGTGTCCAGTATCGTGTGAGGTGTTCCACAACACAACAATTTCTAACCAACTTTTGCAAATGCTTCTTAAAAATACAGTTCCCTTGTCTCAGTGCCTTTTCTCAGCTTGCCTCGATTCTTCTTTTGCCCTCCAACTCCTTCTTTTCCATGTCCTCCTCAGGACCTCCTTCCTCTTCTCCCTCCTTTCTACCTCCCATGTTCAATCCTGCCTACCAAACTGGTTCATATTCCTGCTTTTCCTGTGCAGCCAGTGTCAGGCATTTATTCCAGTTCCCAGCCAGTTTCCTTTCCTCATTCAGTCCTAAGCTCACCAGAATTCTTGATTCTATTGACTCCTTTCCAGTCCCCTCACTTTGTATTTTTTACCTTCTGCATTTAAATCAGATGGGTTTTTTCTTTGGTAATGTCCAAGAGAAAGAGGAAAGGGAGCCATGACAGTAGCAGAAATAGTTACTATGCCTGCGARCAGCCATTACAAACTTAGTCCAATTTTACCTATGTAGCTTCAGGCCAAAGGGAGTATATTTAATTAAAACCAATGTTAACACATACAACATCTGCAAGGGAATGGGGTTATGCTCACTTGCAGAAGTATCTTTGGAGAATTTACAAGCTCAGTTGAAAGAACTCCCCGTGGAATACATGCCAAGAGGCTACCTAAAAGCTGATTTTCATGGAGACACTAGAAGGCATATTGTACAAAAGCTGCCCCTTGACAAAGTTGAACTTCCTGTTCCCAGGATGTGGGTYCTGGAATTTCAGTGAAAGTGTGGAAAGGACCCAATGAACTGTTTTTTTTCCCTCAGTCTCATTCTTGAAAATGGCTAATCCARTGGGACTCAATTCACTTGGAGGCAAACACCTGGAATGGAAGATTTCATCCTGAACTGAAAAATCTGTTAAAGTAAAAGTAAAAGAAAAAAGTAAACTGGGAAGTTCAGGCAACCACAKCGATAAGAAGGATCAGCTGAGAAGAAGAAAAATGTTGTTGTAGTCTAAACAGTACAAACAGCAACACCTGTTACTGTTAGTTTCTCTGTAGTTATTCAGAACTTAATCAAGCCTCAGCTGCAAAAGATGAAGCCTTCCAGAATAGGCATTCATGTTGAATTTCTTCTGTTGTGTGTGAAAAAATAAAATAAAATAAAATAAAATAAAATAAAATAAAATAAAATAAAATAAAATAAAATAAAATAATGCTTATTTCCAAGGGTGAGGTTAAAGACAACATTCTTCCATAAATGCAATAGGGACTGGTAAATGAAAGTGGGTTTGTCATTTGTGTCAGAAGCATTTATTTTATTGATCCTATGAAAAAAGTTTGTGTACTCATAAGCCTTTGAAAGTTACAAGTCACATGTGTGTATGTTAGTTCTTTGGTAGCTGAACTCTCTCCAGAATTTACATGTGGAGAACATGCAGACTGTAAGGCTTTGAAGATGTTCGTGTCCTGGTGTAAGGTCCACCTTCCTTTTCAGAATATGGATCATACTCCTAAGTTTTCTGTGTTTCAGCTGCCGGGCATGCAAGCAAGTTAAGCGAGAAGATGCTTAACTCGGATGCAGAAGAGATAAGAATTAGAGGATGTTGGGGAAACATTGGAAATTTGATGCAAAAACACTGTTGAAATATTAGCAAGATTGTAAAATTAGATACTTAAAAGCTAGAACGTAGTAAAGTAACATTTCCAGTACAGCTAATATTATTTCAGTCCATTTTGTGTCTATTCATTGGCATTTTGATAAATCATTTAGATATATTTAAAATGTTATTTTCTCCATAAATCCCTCACTTCCTCCTCTTGTTCTGTGCCCAGGATGGATGTGGCCTTAGAACAAAACTGGATCATGCATTAAAACATGTACTGTGTGCAGGGCTCATACCTAATTTTTGCAGAATTTAGACTTACAGTGAATGAGCACGATAACTGTAGGAAAAGCCAAAGTGATTTTATGGATAATGCAAGGGAGCACTGACCTTTAAGCTAGATTTATTCCTATCTGTGCTACAAACTTCCTACATAATGTATAGACAAATCACTGCCTTGGAACTTCATATGGATATAATCTTCGTAATCTTCCAGACGGCCAAGGACCTGGTTGCAGATTTACTGAACATTCACAACTGCAACTAACACAAACAGGATGGATGCTCTAAGCATAGTATAGTCCCTTTTATACAAGGCATTCTGGAGAATGAGGAATGATCGTGAAGTAAATCGTGAATGTGAGCTATTGTAGAGGTAACTCACATGTGAAAAGAGTTACTACATTTTGGGTTCAGAGCAGGGATGGAACACTATGGTGTAGATAAGGAAGAGGGCCATACCATATACGGTAAATACTAAAATATTTAGTAGCTGCTCATTTGGTGTGCACTATCCAGCCTATGTATTGTAGTCTTTTGGAAATATACCATGTTATTAACATCATAATAAGACTTTATCATTTCTACAGACAGCCATATTTAGRAGCTGAATTAAGAGAGCAACCTTAATTCTGGTATTGTCTAATTTCTGAATGCTTCGCTTGGTGGTCATAATGTTCYTGTAAAATAAAGACAAGAAGTTAAAAGTGAGTGAATGGCTCGGTTTATTTGCCCATGCAAAACCAACTCATTTGTTTCCAAAACATACCTTTATTACTTTGTTTTGGTAGTCTATGAAAAATATTTTGTTCTTCCTAAGCCTAGCAGAAAGTTCTGTGACTGAAAGAGTTTAATATGCATACTAACTTTAAAACTGCACATATTAGCAGTTCTGTGTAGAGATTAACTAAATCATCCTCACAGTAATCCTGTGAAATAGCTATGCTGTCTTCATTCATTCCTCTGGTAGAGTCCAGATAGTCCGTTGCTTCTTTGCTTCCCAAGAAGAGTGCCCCATTAGTACCATCTCTCTAAGTCCTTTATAATATCATCAGATCTGTATTGCTGGTGCCCTGTTCTGAAATTGCCTCTTTGCTGACTGGGGAAAGCCTCATTTGGCAGATTTTATTTATTTTTTTTTTTGCTGTCATTTCTTCCTTGTCATGCCCCTTTACAATGGCAAGATCCTGCAGCCRTTACCCTTCAGAATTTCCCCTGTGCTTCTCTCTTCTTACTTGGGCCACAACAAAGTTATTAGTTCCTTCATTTCCCATTGATTTTCTTGGTTCTGCCAACCTCTAGAGTCCCTCTGTTGTTCTTGCTTCTCCAATATCCTTTCTCAGATCCTTCTGTCTTATGTTTTCTTCCTCCCACGATGTCCTTTCTGTTTTTCTCTTCTGTAACTCTACAGCAGAGCTTTCCTATAAGCTAGTTCAATATTGAGTATTACTTTCTCCTTGCCAGATTCCTCTGAGCTCRTCTTCCCTTCGTGTGGCTCCTCATCCTTCCATCACAGCCCCAAAGAGCTCTTCTTTGCTGCAGACCTCCATTAAAGTACTAATCCATTATGTCTACTTTCTTCAGGTTGCCCAGAGAGGTTGTGGAGTCTCCTTCTCTGGAGATACTCAAAACTCACCTGGACGCGATCCTGTCTAACATGCTGTAGGTGACCTTGCTTGAGCAGGGGCGGTGGATTAGATGATCTCCAGAGGCCCCTTCCAACCTTACCCGTTCTGAGATTCTGTTACAGCACTTGTTTGCTATGGTCTTCATCTCCACTAAAGTAGCTTCCCAGTTGTTTTTAAAGTCTTTCTCAAATACCTGGRGTCTTTTTTTTTCAGACTCCTCTATTTTTATTCAAACATCTTTTCTTTTTAGAATTGGACTTGCTCACACATCCATGGAGTCAGCTTCAGGGTCCTTAACTGCTAATGGCTCTCATCTCTGTGTTGTAGAGGATCTCCTAGCATCTCACTAGCATGAATCTGTGACTGGCTGTACCCTTATGACCATGGCTGTGTGGTCCAAAAATACTTAAGTCTAAAATATCTTCCAATATAACAGACTGACTTAGGTTGTTTTTATTTTCCAGTTGGTCATTTTAGATATGATTTAGATTTTAGTGATTTAGAAAGCTTAGAAGCTTTCATATCTTTTCTGCTATGAYCAGTAACCCTCTCTCTTCCAGAGAAGCTGATGGATTTTTATTATTCCCAGTGAAATATTAATGACACATTTATTTCCTTCTTATTGCCACCTAAACACCTCTCATCTCAGGCTTTTCAAGTGGACCTGTGGAGAGTATCTTCATTTGTGTTTCCCCTTGAATCTAACTGATGTCACAGCTGTCTAACTGGGACTCAATTAAATATCATTTCAGACCACTGCAGATCATCTCTGCAATCTGGTACCTGTGCCAATTACCCAATGTACTGTTAAGAAAGAAAAAATCGCCCCTCCTTCCTGAGCCTCTCTCATTAGGAAGGAAGGATGAGTGGCAGACAACTTGACTTCCCTAAAACTGTTTGCCACCCAAACTCAAGATTCCATTACTGTAGCTTATTTTTTCTTCTATAGGTTCTGAATAATTATTCTATTCAAAATGTTATGCGCTCTGTAAGTAACTGAATAAAAACGGGCAGAATTTGGCAGCCTCACAAAGTACTAATATTTATTTATTTATTTATTTCCCCAGAAAATAAAATGATATTGTTCACATGAATGCAGCTAAACACAAGTAAAAATATCTATAGGATAGGGACTTGTTCATTGGCAACCACCATTGATTCCTTGTARAATTCAAAGTATGAAAGATAACTTTGATCATAGTCCTTAATTTTCCCACCTTTTAATAAAATCCAGCCTATTAATTTTTATTCCAAGAACATATTACATTTCTATGGTAACTTTGACTTTGTTAGACTAACCAGTAAAGAAACTGTTCATAAATCTATCAGCATATTTTGAAAAAAGATACAGATTTTATCAGAAATACAAACAATGTTGACAGTTTATAACAGGGTTGAAACCATCCCAATAACTTCATAAAACTCTAATCAAAGAATGAGCAGGATGTGTTTATCTGGGGAATCAGAGAACTTGGGTCTTGATGTTTTTCTCTGCTGTTAAAATCAATTAAATGTTGGACATTGTTTTAATCGTCTGCCTCACCTACCTCCCATTTTCATCTCCTCACAATATTTATTGTGAATAGTAGTTCAAATGCTCTCTCTTAAAATACCTGCATACAAACTAATTTGTTCCCCCCCTCCCCAGCTTATTAATCAGTTTTGCCACAAGAAACAAGTTTTCATGGGAACAATTTGATTAAGTACTTCGTGGTTTTAGTTGGCCATGGTGATATGAGTGCATCCAGTCACACAGGTACTGGAACACGGCAGTTGGCATCATAGGGAGCATAAACTGTGCTTGATCCTGCAGGTTATTCTTCAGGACTCTAATTAAACATATCCATAAATCCACGCTTAACTGTAGGCTTCTAAGTAATTCACTGACTTCATTAAGACAATATGTACTTTGTGAATTTAGTTTTTATTATAAATTCATATAGAAAAGCATGGTTATTTGAAGTTGTTGTTTTTTTCTGCCCACAAGAAATGTGGTTTTAATGGGACTGCTCATCTTAATGAGAACAGGTAAGTGTTTTGTTGAGATAAGAATCGTGACAGCTTCCCAGCATAATATTTGCATGCTAATGGCAAAGGGACGTGAAAGAACTTTCCTTAAAGTGTTTATGAATAATTGTTAACGCTCTGTATTATTCATGTAATTCAGATACATATGTATTACTATGTTTTAAAAGTTWTGGACACTGCTCAATGCAGAGATCCTGATTAAAAAAAAAAAAAAAAAAAAAAAAAAAAGCCCTAGTGTTTCTGCAGTGCTTYGAACATGCAGAGATGTATTGTTACTGAAGAAAACAAACAAACAAAAGAGTTGCCAAAAGCATAGTGTTATTATACCTTCTACAGGCAATGGAATATGAGGAGCATTTTCTGGTTAAAAAATTCCAGACCCAGCACTGAAGCTTACAAGAACATGGAATTCTTTCTGTAAATTGTTCACAATTTTTCTATTTTTCAACCAACTGTACATCAATATAATAGAATATATTAAAAAAAATTATAAAAAGAATCCTCAGTCTCCCGTCAAGTTAATGGCAGCAGGCAGTTTTCAGATCCTCAGAAAAGCAGATCAGTATTATCCTATGCTATACTACACTATTTTGTCCATTCATGCCCACAGGGCTTCTCCTGTATTCTGAGTATACCTAAACTTGACTTATGTGCATTGCTATAACTGGTCCTAAATTCTCACAAACTCTCCCAGAAAAGCTGGACATACTTTATGACACTTCCACATTTCCTATTTCATTGCTCTTATATTACCTATCTGAGATACTGTTTCTCTTGTTCTTAGCTTTACACTGCCAAAGGTTTACCAGTTGCAGCCATACATTTTTGTTTGCTCATGTCAAAGTTTATTTTCCTATATAGTTCAMGTGTACTGTGCCATTACAGGAAGTTCTCCAAAACTGAGGTACACTAAGTTAGGTAGACATTTCTTCTCTCTGCAGAGAAACAGAATATAGAAATTGCACTATTTACTTTGATTTTATAAAGAAGATACAGCTGTATGAAATGTCAGTACAATTTATAACTATTTTTTTTTAATTTTGTCTTACTTCATTGGCTTATGAGCTATGTCTCAGCCTGTCTTACTAATAGCTGCTTTTCTTTTCAAGTGACATGGAGCATCCAAAGACCTGGCATATCTCCCAAGCGTAAAAGGGTTCCACTGAGGGTAATACAATGCTGCTCAGCTCTTTCTTCTGCTCTTTCACCTGTGTGCTGTGATGTAGCAGAGACCACAAYGTGCCAGACCTTGACAATTACAAATGCTGCTTCAGGTGGAACCTAAATTAGTGGCCTAATTTGCCTTCTTTTTTTCCAAACAAAGTTAAAGAAAWTTTTTTCTGAGGCTTTCCTTCCCCCCACAAATGAGCTTTTCTCACGGCTAATTAAGATATATTTACTCTGAAATTCTAAAACAGACTTCATCTTCTCACTGAAAAATTAATGGACTACAAAACCTTTCTAACTTTRTATTTTAGATTTAGCTGATGTTACTGTTATAATTAGGAACATTATTCAAGCCTACAGGAACACCATTCATTGAGCCAAACTTTTCATAGAAACATGGGAAYGTCCCTCAAAATTGGTCTCAAGGCCAAAAAAATTATGCGAAGTAGCATATTTAACATGAGCAAATTGACTAAATGCCTCAGCCTTACAAGCAGCTTTTCCCTCTAAGAGGAAGGAACAGAGCAGAGAATTGTGTCTGATGATGTTGCAGAAAACTGTGGAATTGAACTGTCAAATTGCTGTAAGCATCAACATGTTTGCATCASAGCAGCATGCTTAAAGTGCTAATGATGTTCTTACCTCCGAATCATACYCTATTTCCTCTCATCTTGAGAACCAGCCCAGAGCTGCCACAGGAGGAATTAAAAGAATAGAAATGCAAATATTGAAGCCAGATCCTGATAATGTTTTCTATAATTGTATTTAAACTTTCATGTTATATTCACCACAATTGTCTGAAACTAAGTTGCTGCTATTTTACATTGCAATTATCATAAGATGTACATAGGCTTCAGTATGTTTGTGGCACAGGGAATTCACATTTGCTTGGTAGACTGAGAAGTATCACAATTTCTTCATAAATGTGGTTTATGTGTTTACTATGTTGCCAATCCTGCAAAGCACATACTTTAAGTATACAAGAAATTCAACCGACTTCAGTCTAATTTTAAATATGCTTAGGTACTTTTCCAGTTAATTTCTACRTTTCTGTAGACATTTTTGAAGTAGATAGCTAGTAAGTGGTTTATTAAGCTCAGTTTAATCTTTGTTCCAGCAGCTCCTRTAAGTACAGGATTCCACAGACAGAGCTTAGTTCATTTTATCCAGCACCTTTTGTGTGAAGCTGATAGTTGTCGAGAAGTTTCCCAAATTGAGAGAGAATACTGGTGGTGATGTGTAGCATCTGGATGAGGGAGGGCAGCTAAACTGGATTTTTTTTTTAATCATCTGTTAATTAGTCTCATTGTTCCATCTTCTTGTCATCCTCCAAGTAGTCCATTGGCCATGGAATAACACCTGTGTTTTTTCATTGACGCTATTTCGTTTTAATACCTCGGGCTCACTGCTTCCCTCCCTCATCAGACGATGCACGAYACGAAGCGTAGCACGCAGATGAGGGGAGACTTGCAAAGGAAAGGGTATCTTGAACTCATTATCTAGAGAGCTGTGTAACAATGAACTGCTTGTGATGCTGACAGAATAACATGTGAAATAAATTAAGTGGAATTGACTTTGTCATTTTGCATGTGATAATAGAGAGTTGAAAAGCAATGTTTTAAAAAATTATGAAGTCGATTGAAATTATTATACGTTTATTTTCTACCTCATACATTAATAAGAGTTGTGACTGATTTCTAAATAGATAATACAGAACAGAGAACTACCACATATGCTTAAGAACTGTGTGATTTGAAAATTTCTTACTTTGTTGCATAGTCATGAGGCATATTACTTGCACATTTAATTTCCTTTAAACGCTTTTAACCCAATGAATTATTATAATTACTAAACGAATATACTGAAGACTGAATCATTTTTTATTGCTCTCTAAATATTAAGGCAGGTACAAATGATGATGAATGTGTTTTTTAAGAAGCCAAACCTATTTTATTAATTCTGCTAGGCTTCAACTAATTTGAAAATTTAAATGAATTTATAACTTACAACAGATGACAGACAGTCATGAAAACAGAAATTTCCTTTCTCCTTGTGTTGTGTTTAGAAAAGGACTATGATTGAAAGTATGCTGCACTGGTCAGCTAATATCARTAGTCAATATTATATGCTTTTTATTAAAAAAAACTAAACCTTTAGAAAAACTGGGATAAGAAATTTTAAATTAAGCAGAGGTTCTAGAGAGTCTCCAGTATTGCATCATCCTTTACTATTTAATCTCATACTACTGACAATAGCCYTTACTAACAAGTCATTTTACTTTTGCTGATTTTAAGACTTTTCCAGAAGTATTTTTTTTTAAAAGATCCATGATAGATACAGCTTTAATTCTGCAGGTATTTACAACTGAGTATATRGCCCAAATGGTTATACAGCTATGATGTGTTTCCTGATTCAAGTCCTAAATTTGGTATCTTTAATTTTTTTTTGTTATAACAAACAAAATATTGGGGAAGGTGGAGCAGAAGTCATAATACCGTTTCAGTCCTTATGACTGCCAAGCCAAAATGGGGATTAGACCTTCTGCATGTGCTACCACAGCCATGTTTCCCCTCACACAGCCCTTTCCCTCAGCAGCCTCACCCCCAGCAGAGAAACACTGACAGCAGCTTGTAATAAGCTTGTAGTAATTTATTAGTCAGTAACATCTCAAACAATTCATCTGTTTGACAATGCACAGATATCTAAGCCCAGCAAACTTGGAAACTATGTAGTTACTGTGCACCACCTCACTAAGGAGATACTTTCTGTGTTATATCGGAGTTTTGTTTGTATGTGTGTTGTTTTCAGAAGTGGTTAAGACAAACTGAAATAACTCATTCTTGTAACACAGTAAGGATAACCTTTCAGTAGGACATGTGATATCATTAACACAAAATCACAGAGTAGTTGAGGTTGGAAGGCACCTCTAGAGGTCAGCCAGTCCAACCCTGTTCAAAGCAGTGTCACCTAGAGCAGGTTGCCCAGGGCCATGTCCAGTTGGATTCTGAGCATCTCCAAGAACAGAAATTTGTTATGTTCAAACAGAAATTCCTATGTTTCAGTTTGTGCCCTTTTTTTTCTTGGTCCTTCACTGGCACCACTGAGAAGTCTGGCTCTGTCTTCTTTGCAACCTCCTGTCAGATATTTATACAGATTGATGAGATCCCCCTTGAGCCTTCTCTTTTCCAGGCTAAACAGTTCCAGCGCTCTCAGGCTTTCCTTGTATGACAGGTGCTCTGGTCCCTTAGTCATCTCCTTGGCCTTTACAGGACTCACTMCAGTATTTCCATGTGTCTCTTGTACTGGGGAGTCCAACACTGGACCTAGCAYTCCAGGTGYGGCCTCACTCATGCTGGGCAGAGGGRAAGGATCACATCCCTCAGCCTGCTGGCAAGGCTCTTCCTACAGAGCCCAGAAGGCCATTGGCCTTTTTTGCAGTGAGGGTGCACTGCTGGCTCACGGTCAGCTTTGTATCCATCAGGATCCCCAGGTCCTTTTCTGCAATCCTGCTCTCTGGCCAGTTGGCTACTAGTGCATGAGATTAATCCTTCCCAGCTGCAGGACTCTGCACTTCCCTTTGCTGAGCTCTATGAGCTCAAAGTAATACATAATATATCAGCCCATTTCTCCAACCCATCGAGGTCCCTTTGAATGGCAGCACAACCATCTGGTGTGTCAGGCACTCCTTCCTGTTTTGTATCATCTCCARACTTGTTGAGGGTGMACTCTGCCCTGTTATCTAGGTCATTAATGAAGAGCTGAACAGTTYTGGATGCAGTATCAACCCCTGACGGASACCACTAATGACTGGCCTCCAGATGGACTTTGTGCTACCGATCACAAGCSTCTGAGCCCAGCAGTTCAGCCAGTTTTCAATCCACCTTACTATCCACTTATCTAGCGCATACTTCATCAGCTTGTCTATGAGGATGTTGTGGGAGACCATGTCAAAAGCCTTACTAAAGTCAAAATAATAACATCTCTCTCCTTATCCACTAAGCCAGTCATCTCACTGTAGAAGGCTGCCASGTCCGTTAAGCAGGCTTTCCCCTTTGTGAATTAGCTCTGGTTACTYCTGGTGGCTTTCCGGTCCTTCATATGCCTGAAAATGGTTTCCAGGATTATTTACTCCACCTCCTAGGGATTAAGGTGAGGCTGACTGATCTGTAGTTACACAGATGCTCCTTTTTGCCCTTCTTGAAGATAGGGGTGACATTTGCTTTCCTCCAGTCCTCAGGAACCTCTCCCAGTTGCCATGACCTTTCAAAGGTAATTGAGAGTGGCCTCACAATAGCATCCACCAACTCCCTCAGCACTTGGGGGTGCATCCTGTCAGGTCCCATGAATTTGTCCATGTGCAGTTTGCTTAAACATTCCCTAAGTCTATTACATTCTTTTTATGTATTATCCTAACTCCTGAATAACTCATACTCTCAGATAACTTGTAGAGACCCAAAACCAGATGCAATCAAAGAAAGGAAAAGGCAGTCTGAAGTCAGGAGGAAGGGAGTGAAGCCGCTCAGAAGTTAGCAGGGGCCCTGGGTAAACTCCCCTTCAATGTGGGCATGTGTATAACATACACTGTGGTGTTTTGCAACAGTGGGCCTTACAGATAGTAAATCAGTGTTTATGCAAGTTTTACGGGCACACTCAACAGCCATGTTTATGTTGTCAGTGTTATGTTACAGCCCGTTTATGTTGTCATACTAGGTATTGTGATGTTAGTCTAAACAGAAATCAGATTGCTGTGTCTTTCTAAAATTTTCAAATAGCTACATATGTTCAAACATTCTGAAGTGATGGGAAAATTTGAAACAGATGGGCAATTTTCACTTTGTTCCAGTTCAGACAAAAGCAGAGGTGACAGCATACATTTTGAACTCTCTTTTAGCAAATGTTGACCAATAAACGGTGGCAACTGCACAAACCACTCAAAACGAGGAGGCAAGCAGTAAGCTACACAGTTTAAAATCACATCTCATTTCTCATTTCAGAATATAGGGCTGGGAGGGAATTCCTGGGTCACTGAGTTGAGTCCCCTGCTGTCACAGGTGACCAGAATGCATAATCCCATATATAAACACTGACCTTTTATTTTGGCCAACTTGCACATACATAATCTCCAAATTACAAAATAAAGAGAAAACTACCTCACAGCTCACAGTTTGCAGATACCACTGCTTTAACCTAATTCTTACCCAAGGGATATAGGAAGCAAAAACTTTACATGCAAGGGACAGACCTACTTTCATGATTTTACATTTGAAAATTAAACCTAATCTAACTATATCCAGACTACCAGAATCATCTTCCTCTCCTTCCAAACTCCACTGCAGAACTTTCATCTCCTAACTTCTCCCTTGCCCCTCCAAGCCTGCACTTTTGTGCACAGATATYAAATCATTCTTTTGGGGTTTCTTTGGAGTTCTTCCCTTCAGGGAATATACATAGGAACTGCTGTCAGAAATTCCCTACAGGGAAGGAAATATGGGAGGCTAGAGATCTCCATAGTGTTAGTGTTACTCCAGCTGATCTCAACTTGGCTGTCTAACTTCTCCAGAGGCCCATGTTGTCACTGCACAGCCATTCTGCTGCTCATAAGCTTTCCATCTAAAACCTCAGAGCCATACATAATGTAGCACAGAGCAATATTCACATAGGCACAAACAATACCCGTGGGTTAGTTTGTATAAAAGATCAGAGACGATGTGGTGGGGATGGGCTCTTTACTCATCYGCCTTCAAAACAGGAGAAAATGCCTGCCTAGCAAACAGGCTGTGTCACACAGAAAGCCCATAATACCAGCGAGGCCAAACGCCTACTTCCTGTCTGCTGACAGAGAAATCTTTTGCCTTCCAAAAGCAAAAATGACTACTGATGGTGACTGCATGTCAATGCTATTGAAAATCTTTTAAAATCCATGTATTTCTCAGTTCGCCTTTTACTCCCCACTCACATTTATCTCCATACTCTCTCTGACCTTTCCTAAAAGGCACATTTTTCTGCATCTACAGCAGTAAACTACATTATAATWGTGCCATCTATTACTTTTAGAAAACTTATCTTCTTCACATGAAGAAACCCTCCTCTCTTCCACTTCTTYCCTAAGAGCCTTTTCTGCTCAGTCTTCCTTTATTGAAACCCATTTGGATACTATCTGTTCTTCTTTTTCCATTTGGTCTTTACCTTGCACGTTCAACTTATATCAGGACTCTCCTCTGCTCCCAAAGGTGTAAACCACAGCAATGACATCATGATTAGTTATCACCCATACGTCTAAAACATGCCTGAATCAGAGCCATTGGGATAGACACAATGGACAGAAACTAGTAGAGAGAGAAAAAATAAGAAGATCAAAAAAGATGAAAGAAGTGAGGATTAGACTAAGAAGATGATGTTGATGGAGCTATATACAACATGATTAGATTTTATTCAGTTTCTCTTTCTAGGGTACCTYGACCTCTGTTTATGACTACTTTAAATTTAAAATATTAGAATTTATGTAATTCTTGAACATTAAAAATTACAGAAGAAGCAAAGAGGTTCCTAAATTCATGGTTTATTTCATTCCAGCACAAAGGARGACAATAAACGTTATGCCCCTTTAGGATGTAAAACCACATGTTAACTACAGTAGCTCTCCATGCTACAATAGCTTCAGRAACAATTGCATGCCATACAATGCCTGCCCTACTTCTGCCCCTATAGCTACATCAGCAGGAGCCCATGGATYGGCTGCGCGACAGTCAGGGTTTGTATGGCCTCGCTTCTCCTGCACCACCACCCCCGCRTCCCCCAGGCAGGCTGAAGCACGCAAACTTACAGCACGCTCCACTGAATACGGACTGTCAGTGCTGATACACTTTCTATCTGCATGGCAGGCGACACTGTTTCACACTGTGTAGCGATACTACCCGATTCCTTCCAGTGCAGTTTTTTGGCACAGGGAGTTTGWTCATTCTGAAATAAAAAAGGAGGCTGTGTTCACCACTAATTATTTACACTGAACTAATTAGCTCCCACTGAACTAGTCCTCTGCCACCTTCATGAGGTAGCTTTCTTATAAAGGACTGTCAGCAGTTTGCTCTCTGATTCCTCTCAAAGTGGTCTTGCCATTAAAGCATTCCCTGCTAGAARGCATTAATAACAGATCTGTGATGTTTCACCTGGACTCAATCCACTCAATTTTTCTGACCACTTCAATGGGATTTCTGAAGCATGTGGATGACCTGCTCATTCTGTACCAAAMTTCTGCTGTAATTACTACCATGTTACTGCTGTTCAAGTGTAACCCATGGCCTTATTAAGGTGATAGTGATAAGCAGCAGTAGCACATAACTGTGAAATCTCATTGGAGTGGAAAAGTTGGTGATTCTTCTAGTTACGGCATATCTGAGAATCAGATGCAAAATTCACAGCCAATTCTAAGTTGCATCTGTTCTCAGATGAAAGAATGGGGCTTCTTTTGATTCTGTTGAAATGGTGTATCCTTGAGCAGGATTTGGTTCTTGATACTTAGGGGCCTCTACAAGAGCTCCATGTCCAACATTTTTGCTTWGTGAAGATGTAAAAACCCAAAAGGTATCAGTTGCTCAGAGAAAACGAAGAATGCCAGAGCCTCTCGATCTAGCAGCAAAGCAGCCCATCTACTGACTTATGCCYTGACATGTATTCTCCCTCAGGGACAGTTGAAAAGAGACTGTAGGTGAGTATAAGAACTGTTTCTCTTACTGTTACAGAAAGGGGGGAAGAGGCAACAGTCCTTGGTTAGCCCCCTTTTAGGCAGAAGGGGACACACAGATCACTTCTTGGGGGCAAATGAATGTTGACAGCCCAACTACACCAGATCAACCTGTGTCATCAGGCAGCAATTACTTTCTTGGTGTCAGAAAGTGAATTGTYCAGCAGCGTAAGTTGTGCCACTGCCAAGTGCTACAGCATCATGCTATTTCACAGTTTAAATATTTGAAAACAGGTGTGGCAGTGTGGAGGTTCATCTACCATCTCTATACCAGCTTCTGAGAAAATTTTCCTCCACATCTACCAGGTTGCAGGGGTGCTGGGATTGTGGCCTATTTTACTGTGGAAGGCAGCCAAACGGTATCCTGCTCTTGCAAGCTTGTAGGACAAAAGAGAACAAAAGTACCAGGGGCAAGTACTACCATGAACACAGCTGTAGCTCTAACATTACTGCAGAGTGCTCCAGTAGCAATGGTAAAAGGCAGGTATGAACATCAGCCTCTTCCTTTGCTAAAAGATCCTACTGGCAGTAATTCCTCTCCACTTCTTTATAGTTTCCAACTACTTTTAGCAGCCAAATCTTCAGTTAGTGCCACCTGGCTTGGAATCAATTAGTAACACTGATTTACACTCACTGACAATCAAATCCTTTTGTAGTTTGCAAACTGGACTTCCTGTGTTCCCTCACTGATCCTCAGATAGGAGGGGGGCATTTCCAATTTGGTCATGAGACTGGACCATAAGGCATATTGAAATGACTGCATAAGGGGTCCTTTAGCCAGCTCCACCTTGCAGCTCCATTTAGACACTTTCGAAGTACTCTCTGCTGAGAAGGCAGGCATGAAGATTTTTCAAGATGGCTCTGACTGATGCTATGCAGATGTTTTTCAAAATGTATCTGACAGTTGGATTTCAGGTTCTCAAAATGTTCCCAAGGTTTTTGAAGTATTTCTTAAAATGGTCTCTTTCAGACAATTGTGCTTAAACTGAGATGACTATAAATGAAGCCAAGCTTTACCTGGAGACATGCATGCCGTAGGTCTCTGTTTTTAGACAAACTATCATCATCCTTAGTTCCTCTGCTGTGCAACCTGAAGATGTTGATCATAATCCCTTTTCTTTTAGGATACTGCAAATACTCACAATAGGAGTTTTTGAGGGAGCCAAAAAAAAAAAAACTTGCCCCAAAACCCCAGCTTGGCAATGCATTTTCACCTAGCTGCAAGCACTGTCTTCTCCTTACTAGTGTACTTGTTCCATGGCTGTTCAATTTCACTCAGAGCTACACTGTATTTTAAAGTACAGAGACTATAAAAAATGCAAATTCAAATCAGCATATGTGGGAGGATTTTCAGGACTCTGGTTTACCCAGAAATTTGATTGACTGAAGTGCTGATAGTCTGAGACCTTACGTACCTAGTATCAGCAAGGAGGTGAATTTTATGACTGTTTTACAATCTGAAAGGATTGTAATAGGAGCTTATGTGAAAACACTTGAGAGGTTCTTAATGAAAATGTTGCTAACAGGCATTGCTGTAATACTAATGATTCCGTATTCCTAGCTTTGATCTCCTCTCTTCATTAGATTAAAGGTGCCAAGGGAGGTTTGCTACAGAACAGAAATTTTGGATGATGACTTTCAAAAATAATAGCATTGTTATTATTTTGTAATAATGCCTCTAGTCCCTCCAATTTCAGAAAATAAAAGTCTTTCATATTTCTAGGTTTTATCAGGATCTTGTACGCATTAAGAGTTTAATTGCAGCTAGGGGAGAAGGAGTGCTGTAGTGCCCCCAGCCTCTTCAACAGCTTGCTTACGGGCAAGTGGCAGTCAGTGAACTGTTCGGGTGAAGAAAGAGGCTGTTCCAGCTGCTGCTCCGTAAAGGGTAACAGCCTGGCAAAGGTACCAGCCCTAGAACAATCATGCAGATGGCTGGGGGTTAAAGGGAGGATTTAAGTCAAAAGTAGAGGGAATTGTCGTGCCTGGCAGGGTAGCACATGGCAGGGTGGGCATGAAGAATATTGCTTGGAGAGTTTCATCACCAATCGAGTCTCTTAATTCCCTGCCACATAATTCCCYCACTGTCACTAAACTTCACACAACCTATTTGATAGACCAGGAGCACTGCTGTCTTTCTTCTCCTCTTACTATTTTCTAGCTCTTAATGCACGTGGAAGAGCTGAAGCACAGCACGTAATGCCAGGCCAGCCAGAGCATGCTCTGGAAGGCCCTGCTCACCACTACACCAAACACCTATACACAGGTTAGTCAGAGGATACAACACTGAGCTTGACTGAACAGGCAGTGTCTCGTGGTGTCCAAATTCATGGTGGCTAAGTGGGATCAGTCCTCGACCTGTGCAGGACACTGTCCAAATTAAAATGCTTTCTACTCCCTCTTCATGTCTTCTCTGGAGGCTGGAGCCSTGACGATGCCCACAATAAAAGCCACTTAAGAAACAACCAACCATCAGTAAGACAGAATGCAAACAAACAAACAAATACCCCAAACAGTCACTTTATTCTGCAAACAGGGTATAAAATTTCCGACGCAACACAGCAGCATTACCCATAGCCTGTAGCTGTTGTCAGACCTTCTTAATAGCAACAGCCAGAGGTGTACATGTGACTGTGACAGTGTTTTATGTATTGCCACAGTTGAATCACCTCTGCTGGGCTCCCCAGGCTCTCACATTTGGTTATACAAGTGTTCTTAAACTCCCCTGCAGCCAAAGAGGCTCCAAATGCTGCTTTTGGTTTTGCCCCCTGGCCTCACTCCTTGAGTACCCAGAACTCCTCCTGCACCYCCTTCTCAGAAACAGAACCTCACTCTTCAGTGTCCCCCTGAAACTCTCCAGAGTTTTAACACATTGAGTGGCTGTTCTTCCTCRGCAGGAGACAGCTGAAACAGCTTAAGAGCTTTGCTGAGACGTGCTGATCCAAGCAAAGAGCTGCCTACACCAACACGACGTTCTACCTCTGTTTCTGCATCTCTTCTTCAGGCTTTGGCACGTTAGCTTTCTAGCGCTTGCTCCAGCGTTTTTAATCTTTTCTTAATCTGGTCAGCAAGAAAGAGCCACGAACAGTAAAGGCTGTTCGATAACTCCCAGGCCTATCTATCAGGTGATTTTCCTAGCGTCTTCAAACCACCAGGTGGTCAAAGCCCCACAATTGTATGACGCTTGGGTTTTGCCCAGGCAAGAGTATGTTAATTTCTTTGTTCAGCAGCACTTCGCCAAGATGGAAAGTAATTAAATAGTCTAATCCAAAACATATTTCAACACCCAAACCAAGAAGAACACGAAGATACTCACAGCCGAGACCGTAAGCCGAACGCTGCTTCAGCGGTCAGAGGCAGTCAGTCCAGCAGGCCCCCCAGCAGCACATGTTTTTCTATAGGTGCAGTCAGCCTGCCGCAGCCTTCAGGCCCCTTCGCCACCACGGCGAAGCTCTCCAGTTTCCGCGTGCTTCTAGTCCTCTGCGGCGCTGCCACGGCCGAGAGGAGCGTTGGCAGCTGGCGCACGCACCCCAGCAGCACCCAGGGGGTTGGCCGCCTGCCGGAGTTTCTCCTAAGGGCAACAGGGCTGATTTTCAAATTTACATTCACAGCTCCTGCTCTCTCACACCTCGTTGCTCATTCTGCGTCTCTGGAAGGAGAAGAGACAGGGAGATAAGCAGGGGGTGGTTTATTCTCATTTTTAGTGAGTCAGAAGCAGAGCCTGCTGGCTGTGTAAGCGGAATATAGAGCGCTGAATATTAATAGGTGACTCAGCTTTTGCCAAAGCCTGACGAGCAAGTGAGTCAGGACCTAGAAGGAAAAATTAGAAGGTTGTTCCTGCCTACGTATTCAGCAGGCTAGCTCTAAAACACGCCGTTACTGTCACTTGGGAAAAGACGATTATGCATAAAAACGAGACGCGCGCCCCTGCATGCACCAGGTCATCTGCGCCCGCTCACGCAGGAGCTGCTTTGCAGTAGTTTAAAACAACCGATTTCCGCTTTTCAAGGAAAAACCCCGGGCCTGGCTGCAAGGCGCCGGCGCGGAGCGGGGGCAGCGGCAGGGGTGAGGGGCCGAGGCCGGGCCCTCCCGGCGCGGCCCCGCCGGGGACACGCACGTCGGGGCGGCGGCGGCGCCGCTCCACCCCGCCTAGCAGAAGCCCCCGGCACTAGCTTTGCGCAGGCAGCGCCTGCCTTGCTGCGAGGGCCAAGACAGCAGAGTCTCGACCAACGCTACGTCTGCATGAAGACGGGCGACAGCAGCACCCGGACCAGGAGAACGTTGTTTGTGGCACAAAAAGGACTTAAATCACATCAGCACGTTGCTGCTTCCTTCTTCCCCGAGGGGGCGGCTGCCTTCTGAACTGTGCTTGGGAAGTGATGTTTTTAAACCTCTTTGCCCTCACATTTCCCCCTCTAACCTCAGGCCCTCCAGTTTTGTGGAGCCACCTTATCTCCTCACTGTAAATCAACACAAATGTGTACTTTGCAGTGGGAATACCAAYTGCGCTCTTCTCCAAACAGCACAATATTATTTGCTGTAGAGGAAATGCTGTTTTGATACCCAAGGCCAATTGAAACCAGGGAAAGAAACAGCTACCTTACATCACCCTCACCAGCCTAATAGATAAGCCCTTGCAAGTTAGCCTGTGTTTCGTGTTTGCTTACTGTAGGGTACATTCACACTGAGGGAGACAGAAGCATTCCCCCAGTGCCCATTCCAGGTGTCCAAGTCTGGCAAAGAAAYATGGACACATGCCATCTCCCCCCCCTCGTGTCCAGACTTCTAAGGGAAGGAAGCAGGAAACACGAGCCAAAAGYGAGTTGTGGCTCTGATACTGGCAACCATGGGACCAGGTCTGCAGAACACACTGTCGACTGCTCTTACCTCCAATCTAGACTGCCTAAATAATGACATTACATGCTACGAAAACCATTCCCTTTTTTCTGAATGACATAAATGCTTTGTTTCAACCACCTCATATTAGAAGAGCCACAAACTGTTCAGTCACTGGGGCTGGATAGCACCTAATCATCTACTCAGAAAGCACGTTACAGACTCAAGTGTTACAGAAGTCATAAATCTCCACAGCATACAAATCAGAATAAAATTAGTCACCATACAGCACAATACAGAAACAAAGCAAATTTGTTTACGGACAGCATAAAGTACTGCACTCAGGCTCTGGAAATCTGCAGTCTATTCCTGGTCTATCTGTAACTTTCAGAAAATCACCTTAGCAGTACATGTTTCCTTCTTCTTGTCTTCTAAGTTGATATAACACAATCTTTTGTAAGGCAGCTTTATAGCACTTGCACTGGAAGCTATTGTTTTAGTAGGTGTCACACTTGTGACAGTTGATGCAGGTGACATACAGGAGGATTTCACCTAGGAATTTGCCTCCTGACCTCATCATACATTGCTCCAAGGATGGCCAGTCCTGGCACCCCAGTGTCCCCATAGGAACAGCTTCCTTCTCCACTGCTGCACTCCTCCATTAGGTTATCTGCCTTGTGCAAGAAGTATTTTGCCCATTAAAGCCGATACTTGCACCCTGAGGCTACCCAGACAGCACCTGCAGTTACAGAAGTAAAGCAACAGTAAAGAGAGAAAAGGAATTTGTTATTCAAAAGATAGCAGAAGCTGTGAAGAATTCATACTAGAGAAATAAGTGCACCCATAGATGATTTAAAACATGTAACCTCTTCAATAACTCTWTGCAAAGCTTTTCATTTAGGTGAACCTAATTATGCCCAAGATGCTTCAAATCATCTAAGTAGATAATGTGAATATGCCCAAAATAAACCTGTTGTACTAAAATCATGTGCCACTAATCTTGCAGTCTATTAAGGGCTGTCACTGAAATAAACTGAATAAACTTTGACATTAACCTCTGGATACCATCTTGCTCAGTTTACAGGAAAGAGCCAGTATTGCAGCAGGAATAAACCAAGAGTTGCTCCACTGAAGTCCAAACTAGTATCTTGCAACAAACCATCACGCTGAGGTTGCYGCACTTTCCCCACTGTCAGGCAATAGCCTTATCTTCTAAGCTTAGTGACTTACTGCCATCTTCTGCCAGAAGTTCTTGCTCCCACCAGTCCACTAGAGCTTATCCAGCTGACTACACCTGTCACAAGAAGAAACACTCTAGGCTCTAGCTTCAGTACAAGAGCACTAGTCTCTTCCACAGACTTGGCTGGATCTGGAGAGGAATGTTTCCACTTGCTGACGAAGACCAGTCTTTACTGAATATCGGTGAGCTAGACAGACAGCAAGCCCTCCCTCCTAGAGGCACCAAATTTCAGCATCAACATTTCAAGTAAAGAAATGCTTTACGCACACGTAGTGCCAAGGGTAAGTTTTGCAATTCTGCCACAAGACAGCTATCTATGACAGTAAAAATAACCTTCCCTTGCTCTGCTCCTCTTTCAAATTAAGTAAGAAATCACTTGTTTCAAAGAATATAGTCACCTTTCTTCACATAAGAGTCTTTAAGTCTTTTTTCAAATAGAAACATGGACTGCCTGGGCTGGTTCAAACATGGAGTCTAATTAATGCAATAGAATTGAAATCAACAGAGGAGAAAGTGTTTATTTTCTAAATAAGTCTAAATTTATTCCTTATCCTAGTAAAAAAAGTTTGGATTACAAGTGTCTGAACAGTATAAAAGTACAAAACAGGCTCCATAGATTTCTAATACATTAATACAAAGTGCATGACTACATACAGTTCATTTTGCATTACTACCAGGAATGGAAGAGGTGGGAGGGAGTAGGGGAAGCAGTTGGCGGTTGAAATCTAGCAATAAATAAATAAATACAGAAGAGATGATCCATATCAGAGCACATCCTACCACCAATACTGCAGCCTTAGGTGCACAGGATTATCAAGGCTGAAAACAAACTCGAATGGAAGGTGTCTGCAAAACAGCTAGGACTTATTCAAGCCCTTATTAGACATGACCAACCTAGTTAAGCAGTTACACAAGCAAGTATCCATTTATTTGGTTGCAGATGAAAGCATAGTATGTAGCTTTTATTCTCCCTTCAGAATCCCAGAGAGTTTAGCAAAAGCAAAACAACAGCAATGAAAGCTGTAAGGCTGTGGTAAATCAAAGCTCCATTTGCCAGGATGTTTTCTTCAGAGGCTGGGTTTCCCAATAGAAGGAAAAAGAGCTTTGAGGGTGGAGGCTCCTCTTAAACCTGCATCTTTCCCTACCCATATTTTCATTTGCTAACCAGTCCCATTTCAGGAAGTGAGATTACATAGAAATCCAGTCCTAAGCCCTACCCACCAAAATATTACGCTGACAACTCACACAAAAAAGCTTGTAGCAGTCCATTGCAGAATATCCCAAAAAACTAATAATAAAAAAATTCCCCCCCCCAAAAAAAAACAGAAAACAAACAAAAAGCAGAATTCAAGGTACACAAATTAAACCTTCATAAAAGGAACATGAAGAACTTGGGAGCTAAAACTGCAGCACACTCTTCCAGGAAGCTGCTTTCACCCTAAAGGCAAAGTAGAGTATGAAGGAGTGTCACAATGGTTTGCACACAAGTTTGACTGGGAATGTGTATGAAATACTATCTTTTGATCTCATATGCAAACAGAGCTGCCTCTATTCAGTACAGCACCATTCTTCAATAATTTTACTAGACTTACTGCAAATTATGATCTGCTGGATGTTTAGAAGAAACACAGAAACAGTGTAGGGGAATGGTTCCAAACAGAAATCTTGAATCCAGACCCCCAAGGTAGGACTGGATTATGTCCCCAGACCAGAACCTGCCTTGTTTAGCCAGGGGTTTGGCTCTGTCAGGTTCAAAGCCAACAAGAAGTCTGTTTTATGGTCACATTTCAGCTGCATTGGGCCAATAAATACCACTCACTCAAATTTGGCCCTCATCTATACCTAACTTGGGCTAACTTGGTCGTTGCCTTGGTCCACCTCTAATCACTAGAGTTACTACAGGAGGTCTAGGATGTCTGCTGCTGGGCAAAAAGAAAGTAGCCTCTCGTGTCATGTTCAATTCTTAGGTGCATCTTCCACCTTAGCTAAGGAGGTGAGCTCTGCTGCCCCTTCTTCAAAACATTTTTACATTGGGGGCTTTATCAGATAACTATTACTTAGAGATGTCTACAGTTACCAGTCAGTGTCATGTAGGAGGGATGCAATCTTTGTCTTTCTTACAATGTCAGTAGTATAGGGTGAGATCTCCACACCTTTAAAAATATATATATTTATATAGCTAGAGAGGTGACTTATAACATTTCTATGTATTAATTCATCTCATTGACTCATACATGTCTAAATGAAATGTCTTCTTGGGGATTTAAGGAAGGTTACCAACAAACTTAAAATGCCTGACAACCACTGCTTCTTTCAATACAGAAAGATGAACTACATATACTTTAATATACAAAACCCCACCCCCAAGTTCATTTGTGAAGAAAGTGGAAGGGGGAAAAATATTAGAGGGACAACCYTGCAGCAGCATTCAGCTTTGCTAAGTGTTCCATAGCATCTTAAATATTATATACAGTCTTTCTGAAAGGATACAAACTGGCTTCAGAGTTTGTGGAATTGTAGCAGTAAAACCCAAAAGTTCCAGGGAATAGTCTTTTGGCAGCATAGCAGGTGTCCAAAGTGAATAGAATCACTTTCTAGTATTTTTCCAGAGAATAAAAGGATCTGTATAACCTTCTGCAGCTATCCAAGGAAGTCACCACTCCTCTTGGGTAGAGATTGATGGAGACTGTGATCCCTCTTGTTCTGGCTTCTCAGTGGCAGACTTTTTATTGCTACAGCAAGGTTTGAAGAGATGAGTGTCTATGAGGACTTCCCCAAAACGCCCTTTGTAAATAATTCCACAGCAAACCTTTTGCCTGGAGAAAACAGTGGGGAGAGGGTAAGGCAGGTGAGATAGAGGTTTGTGTGTTTAAAATAAACAGAAGTCACAGAAATGCAAAAAAATCAGTAGGACTGATACATTACTTTTCTCAATCTCCAACACTGTTGACTAGGATGGGGTGGAGGGGAAAGGCTGCTCAGAAAGAGAAAACAAGTCTAAATCCACAACATTACCTTGAAAAAAAAAAAATCTATGCCTATGCAAAACTTCCCATTTCTCTTCCGAAAGGTTTCATATACACAACTATCTGAGCAGAACACTTGCAAAAACTGTTTGAGAAGAGGCAAAGCCACAACAATTTCAATACAGCGTTGGCTAAACAAGGGATAACTGTGTCACAAGGTGTAATAAAAGATAACAAACCGACCAGCTCAGAAAATCCTGTGGTTTTCCTCCCACTTTCTTTTATGACTGCCATCACAGATCAACCAAATCAAATGTTATGTTTTTCTGCCAAGCTGAGGGCACCTATGTATTTGATAACACATCACATCTACAAACAGTGGTAGTTTCAAATAGTTTCAAGACAAAGATAATGACAATCAGRAACATTATTGGCTATTCCCAAAATGTAAACAAATTTTATCCAGCAAGTTTATAAGCATTTAGGGAACAGAAGGGAGACTGTCTTAAGTACATGGCACTTCTTCCCAAAGATAGACCTTCATGTTTAATACTCAGTGGCTTAAATGCCATCCTTAACACAAATTAAGTTCAACAGCATCTTGCAAATTTCCAATAAAGTAAAATCCAGCACCGTGCAAATGAGGTATTTTGCTGGTTGTGCAGAACACAGGCACTGCTTTTTACCTTTTCCAATACGTGAGATCTAAAAAGGAGAAAACTGGTGTTCTGCTGGACCCAGCACTCATCTCTGTGTCAGAGCCATCATCAGACTGGTTACTGTAACAGGGAGACTGAGCTGGGGAGGCACTTGAGGTGGTACTGTGGGCATCAGAATCTGTAGGGAGGGAGGCACAAATGCAGGAATCAAGACATGCATCTAACTAGTCAGTCATTCTCCTCCTCACCCACAGGTCACATTTAGATTAAGACAGGAGAGAAAAGCTTGGGGGAAGGGAGAGCATGGAGTAACACCACCACCCTTTATCTTCCCCTGCCAATTTCAAGAGATCCTTAAGAGAACACATGCTGGCAGCAAAGCAGGTGTCCAGAGTGAAGAGAGTCACTTTCTAGCAGAGAAGTCTACTAGAGCTGGAGGGGTGTCCTCATACCCAAAGGACTGAAAAGTAGATCAGATTCAGGCTTCACTTCCCAGCTCTCAAATGCAGCCTGTGCAGGTCACACACTGGACAAAATCCTAGTCCCTCTCTGGGAATCACAGTAATATTCTTGCAGATGATCCTGACCTATGCTTCAGACCCACTAATTCCTCCATCACCCCCAAGTCTTCCCTTATCCATCCCATTAACATCTTCCAAAGCTCTTTAATTAGTGATTAATGCAGTGCATGATGAATTAGTTTTTGCTGTATCAAGACTGTGAACTACAAACTCAGTGCAGATGKGCACCTAAACAGAGAGACTACTGGCTTACATTTTAGTTCTCTAACACCAAAGGTAACACAATTAAGGATCAATTGCAACATGTTGGATGAAGAGATATAAATATCCTGACTCCTGAAGAGTTTGTAAGTTTTCTTAGGTGAGTTATTTCTGTTCAGTACAATAAATGCTTTTTAACAATAAAAAAATCCCTTAGTTTTGTAGGATCTGTTTCACACACATTTCATTCAGGTCAGGTAGGATAACTGAAACAGAGGACTAAGACAGCAACAGTTAAGAGGCTGGAAGGTGTGCTGTAGATGAAAAGAGCTAAACTGCTGACATACATTTACAGCATGACTGGTAGATGGCTTTGTTGGGAAGCTATGAATCCAAATCTATTTGAAGAGTGTAAGTGGAAAGAAATCAACACTGGCAAAGGAAGGTGTAAGGAAACTGCTACAGAGGAAACATGGTAAGAATTTAAAGAGAAAAAATAAACAAGGCTAAATAGAAAGCCTAGACTGAAATCGAATCTAATTGAAAATTAGATTGAAAACCTATATGGAAGACAGACTGGCAGTGGCATCAGTACAACAGTCTTCCTTGAGAAAAAACAGCTGAAAACCCCTTGTGCMTTAGTGAGACCAGGGGAGAACTATTCCATCTCTAATTGCAATGAGGATTTTGCCCAAGTGCTTTCCAGAAACAGGTTGCTTAAGCATGGGACACACGCTACAATTGCCTGTTCTCGCAAGCCAGGCCCCCCAGTCCCACCTCCATAACCTTTCCTTGCCACTTCCCTACCCAACACAACCCCATCCTGCTTCTCAGGCTCTTCCTCTTCATTCCACCACCCCCTCCCAAAGCAGACAGGGAATGAAATGTTACAAAAAGAGAAGGTCTAAATGTATGAGAACACAATTGAATCTAGACAATAATTCAACTTGGCCGGTCAACAATAAGCTGTTTTAGGGGAGGCAAAAGTTTATTGCCAAAATCTCTTTGAATCAACTTACTATGCCGCTTGAATTCCTTTTGCAGTTTGCTGATTTGATTGCTCTTTATTCTACTTCCAGAGAGAGTTTTCATTTTCTTTGGTTTCAGTGTTGTTTTAAGACTGGGTCCAGCTCTGGCATCTACCACCTAGAACATAGAAAATCTGTACCTAAAACTTCTGCATCATGCTCAGATATTGCACTAATCAAAGAACCTGAACTGATTTAGCTGAAGGTGTTCAGGACTGGATTAGTTAAACCAAGGCCCTTCTGTACGTTGACAAAGTTTTATTTAAATGTGGTTTATAAGAGGCAGAGTCTACAGGAAGAGTCCACAGGAAAGAAAAGAAATATAGTTTAAAAAGCACATTCAGTTAAACTTTTGCCTTCTTCCTATTTCAACAGGCTCCGTTTAGCAACTATTGTTTATCTGAATCTGTGCTGGCTCAGAAGTATCTACCAAGCATTTGCCCTGGAGTTTTGTTTCTTAAAATCAATTGCACTTTTGAAAAATGCTAGTGCTAGCAATGACCGTAGCTCTGGCTCCTCTGTTACCATCAAGGCCTCCTGAGAAAAGATTGTAACATATACAAAGAATCTAGATCATCTTCCCAGCCTCAGGCCCAGAATGAATTAGGTATATCAAAGCAGAATATGAGTGGGAATGGCTGTAAGTTATTAGTCATTTTAATTATCTGACCAAGCCAAATTGATTCATATGTTGCTTGAGCAAGTCAGCTTGCTTGTTCAAGCTATTAAAAAAAGGAGAAAGAAAAGGGAGGASGATGACCAATTTCTGGACAAAGGCCAAATCTGGATTGTTTGAGTATCATAAGAGACTTCTGGATCAAGTTATGAGCTTGTGAAAACAAAGAATTACAAGGTAAGTTAGTCCATGATTCCATCCAAGGCTTGCACAATTGCAAGTTGCACATAAACCAGCAAGCAAGAGCTATGTAACAGGAAATATTCCAGGCAGATTTTAGGGATGCTGTGTGTGTGTCATGGGGGGAAATAGCAAACCCCAAAACCATCCTAGTGCTTCCCTTTCTAGCAGGATGAGAGAAAACAAATTACTTCAGGGATAGGGGAAAAACAGAATAACAACCAACTAACATGATTCCAGTTTTTTTTTGATCCTGCTGGCAGTTTTTTCCATCTTTTCACCAAAAGGACGCAGGCATTGCAGATATCTCCTGAGCGGGCCTCATGCAGCCTGGCCAAAAAACAACAAAAAAAAATCATTTGTTAACATTCAGTTCTTTAACAGAGCAAGAAGCAAGAAAATTGGAGAGGGGAGCCCAAGTCCTGTTTTTCAGACAGAACAATTTGGGGGGGGGGTGCTCAAAAAGTGCCATCTAAAACAGGGGTTTTCACTTTCAGAAAACACCCTTTTATACTGAAATAAAGCATCAAGAGTGCCTCCAAAAGGACACTAAAAAACAGTTCCATMTCCTCCAGTTCTCCCCACCCCCAAACTATAGTTCCAGGGGGTTGGTTGGTTTGACTGAGAAGGAGGAATGATCATATTCCTTGAAKGCACATTTGAGAACAAACCTTGGAGAGCTGACAAAAGCTTATTCAGCTCTTAACTTTCTCAGAGTTTCAAGGATGAGTAACAAATACCACCTATCACACTCCTGCATACGCGTAGGATAAAGGTTCAAAAATTGGAACAGCAGCAGTACTTGCTCCCTTCTAACAAGCTTTCTTCAGAACCAATCCCTATGGCTAAACCACTTTACAAGATACAGACATGGGATACATCATGGAATTTTTCAGCCATTTAAATGGGAGGACTTTGAAGCATTTATAGAGGAATGGGACAGGCTCAGATAAGCCAGTGTTTGCTCAGTGTTAAGACTGCATTTTTACCTTGGCAAACATTTCAGAAAGCGCAAAATCAAAAGCCCTGRTATACTGCAAGCTTCTTTACTGTAGTTTATATAAAAATGCAATRGGCCTTTACAGTCTTTCCACTGCCAAGGATAGCAGCCAAGAAACATGCAAGGGAAAGTCCTCAGCACCAAATTTATGTACATAAAGTCCCATGGTTAATAAATACAAAGGACTATAAAGCTATATACGAAATAAGTGTTTCTAGATAAAGGGGGAGAGAAAGAAATAAGGAAGAGATTTACAAATGCTGCAGAGTCTTACATATATGCAATTCAGCACTTGAGTCAGCAGCAGTACCTATACGCATATATATATTTTTAGTATGATACACCTAACTTCCGAATGGGACAAAGATTGTCACAAGAGTTACTCCAACAAGACTAGGAAGAAAGAGCAGCAGAAAACTGACGGTTTTGACATATTTCCAGGGAAAATACTTGAATGGAAAACTACAGCATGAACAGGAGAAATTACTACCTCAGCCAAATTTCAAAAATAAACAATAGTAAAAAAAAATAAGCTGTCACACAGGAATTTGCTTTCTTGAAAATTTGATGACAAATTTAGACATAGCTTCGAAACTACTTTCTAAAAGCTCTGAAAAGTTAAAAGGTCATAGAAGCTGGTACAAATTCATCAAAATTATACAGATATTCAGGTAACATTATTTGCAACATTACCTAACTGGAAAGCTTCTAACTTGGCACTCGCTTTCCATCACAATGTCTTTGCAATTGAAAAATAATATATTGATATCTCCTATTTAAACAAAATACTAAATACCTGAAATACCTGAAAATAACAGTTGTGCAAGAAATCTGCTGGAATTGCTAAGTAAAACCCACTGAGATTTGTCCAACATTGAGTCTACAGAGCTACAGAAAACCTCCATGGTTCTGTACTGTCTTGTATTTTGTGCAGGGGTTTACASCTCTAAGGAACAAATGCAACAATACACAGGCAACCACATGGTATCCAATGCAGCAGCGGAGTGCCTAGTCCCTCCTCGCCTGGCCTGCAGCAGGAGTTAGAGGAAACCAAAACTAGCCCCTCTCGCTTCCTCCCAAGCCAGTCTGATCTTCTCAGTCTCTCACTCTGAGAAAAACAGGCAAGCGTGTCAGGTTCAAAGTTTAGAGGTGGATAGCATGACTGACCACAGCATGATCTAAAAAGGATAGTCTTACCCAAAACAATTCTGGAAATCCTTCTCGTAACGCTTACTGTCAGTGAAACGAGAACTGGAAGACTTTGCTCTGCAAATACAGCAGCCCTCTATACTCCGGTACATCTTCGGTTTGTGAAAGCCAAACATCTTTTCCTCCCTGCTGTAGCCTGCGAAAACAAACAGGAATTGGTGTTACTTATCACTTCCAGATACTGAAAGGAAAACCTGTGCAATTCACTAGGCATTCCAAAATTAGATTATAATTCAGGATTGGAAACTGCTACATTAGGACTTAGCTCTACCTTGCCCCACCTCAGAAGAGCAGGTGCACCTAAAATACTACTGCTTGTTTAAAATGAACAGCAACAACAGAACAGTTGAAATATTAGGCAACAACCAGCATAACTCATGACAAGGTCATTTACTGCACAGTCCTACTCTAAGGGTACATCTACAACAGCGCAATCCAGAGGTACAAACACAGCTGACTCGGCTAATGAAAGTCATACCTGCGGTAAAGCATGAGGCAGGACCAGCTGTGGGAACCTGCCGAGCCCCTGGGTAAGCAGTTGGCAGCTGAACCCTAGGTCACTGGAACTACGCTGTCATCATCACCAACTGTTTGTTGGAAACGTCCCTGCCAAACCCGGCTGAAAGCAAGCAGGAGCTGTTTCAAACGAGCTGCAGCCATACCTCTAGGCTGTAGGGCAGACATACCTGAAGAGCTGCTCTGAAAGTGGCAGGGTGGAGCTCCACCGAGCTCTCGGTGCCTAGTCTGCAGTGCGGGACCCAGGAGCACTTCTCGTCTCCCCAGTCTGGGTGAGCATCCCAGCCACATCCCAGCTCCGTGTCAGCACAGGCTCAGTTCTCACCCTCCTGCCTTCCCCAGGGAAGGAAACCCAGCTACGTGCGCTAGAAAAGGGCTCAGGGAGCAGAAGGCTTGGGCGCAGCACAGCACAYGCCTACCGCGCACAGCCCTGCCATTGGCACCGTCTGGCCAATGACACCAGATCAGAAGACGCTCCGTTTACAAACAAGTTGTTTATCCTTAACCACCAGCTCTGCAAACTCAGCGTGGGCTAGACCTGTGCTCTTAGAGGTTTGCCTCTCCTCCTCCTCCCAGAGCACTTCCAAAGYGAGCAAAGCTGGTGCTTTCCTGGCTCTGGGCCTGGACACAAGACAAGTTTTTACAGGCCACACACAACTTTTAACTTTTATGTCATAACAGACACCGGGGCTGTTCCAAAAAGGCTTCTCCTAAGCAGATAATGTTGCAAGGTTTATTAAACAACCCACTGCAGGGAACAAACAGCCACCTCTGCTGCTTACAATCAGTGTCAGCATGTAGCTCCATGAAAACAGGTTTTCACCTCTGAGAAATTTTGCTTGTAAAAACTAGCAGACAGAGCCATGCAAGTAGCATAAGATTTTCCCCCTTCCCTTAACTAAAAGGGCCAACTCATTCTTGGAGAAACYGTCCAAAAAAAACCCAAACCTACTTATCTCCACAAAAACCTATCAAAAGATTCAGTAGCTCAGGCAGGACTTTCAGAAGGGCAGCATCTCCATCACTTGTGGGCAAGTCTGAGGAGAGGGAACTTTTTCACCTCTCAGTCCAAGGGACTGCCAAGGGATTTTGGGTCACCAGTGAAGGTATGAGGCATGCAGGTCTTGTCTCCAAATATTCACCAGCAGGAAGACAAAGTTCTAATTTCCACCAGATGGACAGAGGAAGTTTAACTTGAAATGTTCAATATGTAACACTAAGCGTTGTCACATCTTTGCAAAGGTAAAATGTTTTGGAACGTAAGTTGAGGTGAGATTGAAAATGTTTCCACAAAACAGCCATATCCAGCACCTTTGCTTACTAATAGAGATTTCACAAGGGGGGGAAGGTGTTATATGTTTCTGTAGGACC
This sequence comes from Rhea americana, assembly GCF_003343005.1. Classification (NCBI taxonomy): domain Eukaryota; kingdom Metazoa; phylum Chordata; class Aves; order Rheiformes; family Rheidae; genus Rhea; species Rhea americana. Next base: position 8,125,957 of record NW_028187088.1, read on the forward strand.
AAAGCAAGAACTAACGTACTGCCTCTGCTTAGTCATAGTCCTCCACACAAAGCTGTAAACACTCCCAGTATCAACCCTTCCCCCACCAAAGGGGAACATCAGAACAAGGCAGCGCTACAAAGCAAAAGCACAAGGCGCCCAGGCTCCTAAGAAAAACATTGAAAGTCTTGCATAATATTGTTGATCAGTACTCTTGACCAAAATCCATCAAGGAACCCTTATCCAGCTGAAAATGCACATACGTATTTCAGTCTAGTATTCTGCAGTGCAAGACCACCTGGTGCCCACTGGGGTTGTCTCTCCTTGCAATTACACAAACACGTAAAAAGACACATATCTACCCTCGAGAAAGCTTGCCTTACTCAAGACTCCTTGCTCAGCCCACTGAGCACAAGGAACCCGCAAAAGCTCAACACTAAAGAGACTCTCCAGGCTTCAGCAAAAAACAGAGGAAATAAATCCTTCCTTCTCTCCTGTCCCAACCCAAGTTACTGCATGGCTGTTTGACACAGGTTTGAAGCATTACATCCCTTTCTTCCTCACACACCACTTGCAGCGTAAGCAGCTCACCTAGGGCTGGGCTCTCCCAAAGACGACTTGTGCACACACACAGCAAAGTCTCCCCAGATACTGTCAGCTTTTTACAAGGCTCATCACCCCCCACCACAACCACTAGCACAGCACAGGCCTGAAGGCCAGGAGCAGCTGTAGCAAAAAAAAAAGTCTGACTAGTGACCTGCTGAATAGACTTTTAGAGAGACTGTCGGACTCAAAACTACTCTCTACTGCTTGACCATATTTTCAGAGGYACTTAACCAAAGAACCTGACTGCACAGCCAAATCTAGTTCATAGCTCTGGACTGTCAAGCTATAGTAAATGAAGTGTCAAGGCTGACATGTAGAGTACGTATTTTCCTTCTCAGCATCCAGTATGTCTCTTTGAAAGAGACAGTCTATTGAGAGTATTGCATTTAACAAGCCTTTGGAGATTCAATAGCACATTCTCCTGGGAATTTACAACTACCAAACAATTATTTTAAATTTTATTTATGATTACCCAATGTTAAGTCTGTGGCCTGGTGCTTTTCTTAGGGGAAAAAAAAAGAAGGACTAACTAGGTTCATCAGTAAGACAAACCTTAAGCAGCAAKAACAGTTTGATTTACTAGTTTGATTTACTAGTTCTAGTTCCTCTCAGAAATTTGGATGCTAATGAGATGATCTATCATCAGCTGGTATTTGTACCATAGGAGAACAAGATGCACATTTTACAGTTCGTGCTTCCAAAAGGCCTGGCATCAGACACGTATATTCTGAAAATATTTTGTCTTGCATCATTGCTGCCATTCTCACAGGAGCAGCCTTTCAACACAGTCTTTCAATAGAAGGGAAACTAGTGCCATCTGTTTCCCACTTGATGAATGGTCAGCAGCGGTATTACCATATATCATTCCTGAATGAGGAAGAACTAGTAGCAAAACCACAAGTAAAACACATTTCTGACAACTGCACCAAAYTGTAGCTATAAATGGAAGGCGTCAGTCCAGTTACACATTTAATCCTAAACAGTTGTCATTTATCCATTATATACTAAGTATTCTGTCAGCTGGAAAGCTTAATAGTCAATAGAGACTGCATTTGAGTCTATAAGGACTTACCAGCACTGCTAAACTCAAAGCAGTCTGTCTCAGCTTCCATTCTAAACTGTAATTATGTGTCTAATGTCAATGTTGCTGTTGACACTACATTTCTATAGACTTAAGTGTACTTAAAAATGGCATATGACTGGGCCCTTTGAAAGGCTTAACTCGAAAGTTTTGCAACTTCAGTCTCAAATTAGAAATAGGGAGCTAAATTGCCAGCTACTGTAATGCAGTATAGTGTCTCTACAGTGCCTAGATCTAGGCATTATAAGTCTAACTTTGTGCAACTTGGGACGCATAAAAAAAGGTGACAGGTAGGAATGTAACTCCACAGAAGTTAAAGCATTACAACGAATTTTTGCCAGATTTAAACTTGTTACTTGAATATAAGTAGTCTTTTAAATGAGCAGCTGCACAGAAGTGAAAGGAATCACTCACCAGCAAGACTYAGAAGCATATTTGCCATTCTGCAGGATTTGAGTGACTATGTTGAAGAACTTCCAAGTCAGGGAGAAGATGAGTTATCATCCCTAGTCTAAGAAGTGCAGAAGAAGAAACTGCTATTTCCTCAAGTCCTGCTTTAAAGAATTRCTTTAGCAACCTGAATGGACTCCGAAACCCAGAAAAGAATGCAGACAACTTTTTTCTATCCCTCTACCCTCTCACCTTTGGAAAAGCAGCATCAGAAGTGCCCTTAAAAAGAAGAAACTCCTCTTAAAATGAAGAAACCACCACCCCCCCCACACACACCACACATTTTGAGTCAAGCAGAGAGCAGTGAACTAGTAGCAGAAGGGAAAAAGTCCTCCTCATGCATTTGTGAAAGGCTGGTGTGCAAAGCAGTATGCATCACATGTGTGACTTGTTCAGTGCTTTGGTTACCTGTCAGGACCAGAACTTGGAACTCAGCTCTGTTTGCAAAATTTAATTTGACAATCTAAAGCAAAAAAAGGTATTGCTTCAAATGCTCATTAGATTTTCAGGTTAGGGAAGAACTTCTGACCTCTCTAGATTTTTAAAATAAAGGAAGCTGAGCTGCTTCCATTTGCCTTTCCAGATTCCTTCTGCATTCTTTCTGATCACCTAAAAAGAATGAAAAACTTTTATAATAGAAAGAAAGGAATTCCTAGAAAACATGCACACTTCCCTTCGTAACAAAATCATCAAGCCATTCAAAAGCAACATGCTCACCTGTTTCTTGTGACACAAACTCCCTAGGGTTACAGGACAGCAGTGGGATGGCAATCCATCAACTTAACATCTCCCTCACTACCCACATCCTCCTTCTGATCCTGGATCACCTGCACTTTGTACGACCCAAGACATCCAGTAAATCGCCAGAGAGCGACAACCCCTGCAATTAATTTGATTCCTCCTTCTCAGTACAAAACAGCCTTGGCACAGCTTCTCTGAAGCAGAGTTACAACAAACAAAGATCTTGCCTACATACATTGATGCAGTTGGTTCTTGTCAGCCAGATCTCACAATATCGATCTCTATGTTTCATTGGAATTAAAACAATCATAAGTGTTGCATTTTTTTTTTTGAGGAATCAAAAGCCTTGAAATACAGATAGATGAGCTACGACTTCTACATCTGCAAGTGCATACACCCAGACACATGCATATACAAGAGAAAAAAATGCTTCCAGAGCTGTCTAGGGTGCCAGGAGTTGAGCTGTCTAGCTAATAAATTCTTGGGCCTGTCCCCCTGCTGAAGTGATCTGCAATACAACCGTACATCAGCAAAGGAGCTAACCTGTATCAAAGGCTCAGCATAAACACACTCCGAGTTTACATGGCCCACAAAGCAGCTTAGGAATAGGAGCTCAGAAAACCCTATCTTAACATGTCCAAAGCCAGAATGCTTCAAGAAAAAAAAAAAACAGATCAAACTAATTGGTGTTGTCTATAAATCTAACCTGAACCTTCACAAAAATAATTTACATTAACATCTCTCCTTATAGCTCAAAACATACAGACTGATTTCTGACAACCATAAAGCTAGAATTCTGCATGTACTGTATTTTTCTGGTCCCTTATATCCTCATATTTTTCCCCTCAGCTTCCCTTCCTCTCTCCACCCAAAACAACTGCATTTGGAGGAAAGCTGTATTTGGCCACTAGTACAGTCCAGGCACATCAGAATGAAATAGCATCCCATGGAGTTTTCACTTGACAAGCTGAGCTAGGTCACATTAGATCTTCAGGAATCTTTCCTCTGCCAAAATAAGTAAGCTAACCCTTTTACTGCTAGCCTTCTGCAGCTACTGCTGTGTGCTCTGTGCTGCGATGAAAACTTGGCAAACCAAACGTGACCAGCAGCAGCTACAAGACTGTGTACCAGAAATCAAAGCTGACATTTCTTTCCCATGCCTGAGCTCCCACAGCACTCTAGCTGAGCGTCAGGCTATCCCCACTGAAGTTTCCAAAAGCACTCTCAAGTTGCAAAGGAGCCTCCAGAGCCTATGACCTCCCATCTTCAGTGGGAAATAAGTACCTAACCCATTTAGGCAAAGTGAGAGGCTAAACAACCTGGGTTTTCCTGCACACTGCTGTGTGATTAGTACTCCTGAAGGGATAGGCCAAAGAATGAAAACAGTAATCAGTAAAATTTGCATAGGAAAAAAAATCCCAAACCTGTCCCACCTGCAGAAATCCCATCTTGAAGTCAGATTTTTTTTTTAAAAAAACTTACTGCATAACTAATACCACAAGCCTCCTGCTAACCAGGAGCCTGGCAAGGAAATGCAGGGATGCTCTTAAGTATGTGCTGGAGTTCAGCCTGCACTGCTTATCTGAGAGCAGTGACTGCAGCTGTTACAATGCTGTTTGTATCCACCTGCTGCTGAAAAGGCAACAAACATCTGAGGTCATTAGACACTGAAAAGCTCTTTTTAGAGGAGGATAAAATACCTGATAGGGGACAGCAAATGAGGAAGAGGATATATAACACTATACTTTGGTAAAATGACTGGAGTGACTAGATTATAAGGATACTGTAAACATGTCCTTTAAGTATTACCAGAGATTTCATTTGGACTTTGGACTGACTGAGCACACTCTGAAGAAATGCAAGAGCCCAAGTCATGAAATGGAGTCCTGCACCTCCATTCTGCTTATCTACCCAGTTTTCAGCCCTCCATTCCCACCCCAGCCTTGCTGGCTTCTTTCTTGTGTTAAAAARGCAAGTGCTAGAAGAGGTACAACTAACTTCTGCTTCTGACTTAAAGTAGGACTGTGCATGYGGTTCATCTCATTATGAAAAAGGTATTTATTAGCTGTCTAATACAGACAAGAAGTGTTAATAAGAATCAATGCAAAGCAGTTTGGTGACCCAGAAAGAGCTGTTCAGCAGGACTAAGACAACAAGCCAGCACAGTTTTAACATTTTTAACGTGTGAATTTATCAGCTTGTTTTCCTCTACTAAGCAGTAAAGGATGTTTTCTTTTAAAGGGAAGACTGCAAATGCAAGCAATTAGCTCTCCTTTGAGAATCTCCTACTGGCTGGGAGAGAAGCAAGAAGGATTTTCCCCCCAGAGGCTCTGGAAGTCAATCACACCTAATTTCTGGAGCAGCTGGATACTGCATGCCTGTAAATGTGTTTGAAAATCCCATGACTTGTTACTTACTGATTCACTACTACAGACCACAGAAGTAGGGAGGAGCAAAAGAGCTTGGTGTCCATTGAAGGGGCAGCAGAAAGACCCCTAGGTCACTGCTTGCCCCATGCTGYACAGAGTATGCAGTCTTCTCTGTTCATTTAAGAAAACTGTAAACTAAACAGTGAATCTGGCTGTGTGCACATGGAGAAGGGGGTTTCCACAGTGCATCCCTGCACTTGGTAGAAGCAGTCTCACCTTCAGAAGCAAGCACACAGGAGCAGCTGGGCTTGCTGAGCAACACTCAAACCTCCTGCTCTGCCTCACCTGAGGGTAAATGGACTTCAGCTGTCAACTTATCCCCTCCACCAGCACTGAATTAAAATCAAAAGGAAAAAAAAAAGGGAAAAACAGCACTACAGTCAGGATGCATTCACATATACTCTTGCAAATGCAGAGCTTCGGAAGTCCTGGACTCYGTTCAGGACACTGGGGCTTCTCCTCTCCCCACTCACACGGGCTTGGTGGCAGGGGCCTTGCCTTCAGCCCAGCAAAAAGGCATGCAGTATGTGTGCACAGGTTGAGGGACAGCTTCCTGCACCAACCACCTACAGAACTACCATGCTGGCAAACAGCTCGCTTTTTTTTTTTTTTTTTTAAAAAAAACTCATTTGTAATGATTATGGAGCAATTCGGTGCCCAGAGAGGGAGCTGACAGAGACAAGGCCAGCCCATCGCAGAATGCACTGGGGCTATTCCCGGCCTGGGCGAGCCACAGGGCAGCCGGGATCCAGCCCGGCGCCAACGCACAGCACGGTAAACAACGGGTTTCGCAGGTCCCTTTAAATCCCTCCAGCTACACATCCGGAGACGGGCGTAAAGAACAAATAAAAGCAGACGGCGACTTTTAATCTAGCGAAAGCGAGAGATTCGAGAGGAAGCGTTTCCCCGGCTGAAAACGGCAAGTAAGCCAACGACAGTAATTAGAAAGTAGTTAGTAATCGAAGATGCGCGGCGGAGCCAGCGGGGGAAGCGCGCTGCGCTGCCGGCGGCCGCTTTTCCGCCCGGCACCGCGTGGCGCGGAGGCAGCGCGGCGGCGGCGGCGCGCGCGCGGTCCCGGGGCCCCGCGCAAAGACCCCCCCCNGATTCGAGAGGAAGCGTTTCCCCGGCTGAAAACGGCAAGTAAGCCAACGACAGTAATTAGAAAGTAGTTAGTAATCGAAGATGCGCGGCGGAGCCCGCGGGGGAAGCGCGCTGCGCTGCGCTGCCGGCGGCCGCTTTTCCGCCCGGCACCGCGTGGCGCGGAGGCAGCGCGGCGGCGCGCGCGCGCGGTCCCGGGGCCCCGCGCAAAGACCCCCCCCCCGGACTCCGCGACCCACTTACTTTTCCGCCCCATCAGGTGGGCCGGGAGTTGCAGGAGCAGCCGAGCTGCGAAACGCGCAACTTCCACGAAGCCCCAGTAAATGAATATTGCTAAATAAATAAATAAAAATCTGAAAGCCCAAGTAAATAAATATTAATGCTTTTTTCAAAAAAAGGAGCAGAGCGAAGGGAAAGCCCCGGGGCGCGGACGTGCGCCCTGCCCCGCGGGGTGTGGTGGGGCTCCGTGCCGGCCGCATGGTCCCCGGTGCGCGGCCCCGGGCGCCCCCCGCCCGGCGCTGGTTCCTCATGGCTTTGCCCTGACGTAATTCAAACATGGCAACGGTCCCGCTGCAAAGGGCACAAGGGGCAGGTTTCCTTCCCCCCTTCCTCCTCCACCACCCCCTACCCCCAACCCCCGGCACCGCGCACCCCCGCGGCCGGGTCGCCGCCGCAGCCCCCCGGCCGGGCAGCGCGGACGGGGCTTTCCTCCCGGACGCACCAGCACGCCGCCTCCTCTTCCTCCATGCACGCAGCGTGCTACCTCGCAGCAGCGTGCGCGCATCCAAAGTTTCAACACCCTTTTGCAAAGTGCTTCCAAAGCTGCAGACAGCCTCTAAAACAGTTCCCCCGCCGCAGAGGGGGGGGTCCGTGCCCCCCCGTTCCGTCCCCCCCCGCGCCGGCGCGGCCGGGCGCACACGCGGAGCCGGCAGCACATGGGCGCCCTTTGTTTTCCCCCTCGCCGCGGCAGCGGGAGCCGCCGGGCGGCGAGCGCGCAAACCCCGCGGAAAATGCAACTTACTCTCCGCTGGTGTGCGGCACGGAGCGGGGGCAGAAGCTGCCGCGGGTCACCCGCGCGCGTCCGCGCCGCACGCAACCAGCCGGTAACTCGCACTCCCCCCGCCTCCCCCCTTTGCGGAGCGAATTAGGATTAGGCATATTCCTAATAACAGGAAAAAACACATATATGTTAAAAAAAAAAAAAAAAGCCGCTCTCTCTTCCCCCCTCCGCGGAAGGAGGCCACTGCGCGGAGCCCCCTCCGCTCCGCTGCGGGGCGGGCAGCAACTTGTGCGCTACAGGTGTGCGGGCGCTGCGCGGGGCCGCGCCGCACCTGCGCCGCCCCCGCACCCCGCGCAGCGTCCGCGGAGTTCAACTGCCTGCAACTCGGCTGCGCTYCCTCTCGGGGGGTTTAACGCTTCCACCTCACTTCGGAGCGCGTGTGCGTGCGYGCACGCTGCGAGGGGGGCAGAGTTGGCGAGACGGGTCTGCAACAACGCGGGAGGCGTTGCGCGAGCGGAGCGGCTGCTTTAAACTCCACCAGTTTAAAAAAAATAGAGGGGGGAAAAAAAGCTCGCCGCGCATCGAAGGCATGCGTGTCAAACGGCGAAAACACTTTACCGCCTGAAACAGTAGCAGAACTAAGGACAGCCTCCGGGATTAACTTGCATTGGAAACCAACCACCGACTGTTGCAAAGAGAAAGAAAAAAGAGAGAGAAATCCAAGCCAGAGCCCCCAGCGCTTCTTCTTGCCCGCACTTTCCTCCCCCCTCCGAGCTCACCCACCTCAGCTCCGCGTGCACCCGCCGGCGGACCGCGAGCGTGCCGTGCCGTGCCGTGCCCGCTTTGCGCAGCCGCCCCGTCGCGCCCCGCTGCCTGCATGCAACCGCCGAGCCCGCGTGCGCGCGCCCCCCTCCTCCCCGCCCCGCCGCGCCGCGCGCCGCTCTGCGCACGCGCCGTTCCCACGGCCCCCATTCTACTCAATCGAGCCCTTACACCCGCGCGCCCCATTGTCCTTTTAAGGGAGAAAGGCCGCGCGGGAAGCCGGGGAGGAGGGGGCGGTGCCCATTGTGACGACAGGCGATGACCTCACGCGAACAGCCCGGCCCCGCGCGCTGCTGCCGCCGGGTAGCGCGCGGCTCCGCGGCGGCGGCGGCTCCCGCGCGTCCCGCGCTGCCCCACGCGCGCGCGTGGCGCCGGCCCGGACACCTGCCCCCGCCCGCTGCGGGGGACGGGCCGCGGCGGCGGCGGCAGCGCGGGGGGGCTCGCGCCCTGCGTGCCTTTCTCCTGAAGCGTTTTGCAACCTGCAAAGAAACAAAACCAAAACAAAACCAAAACAAACCCCCACAGAAGTGGAAAGCAGGGCTGTCAGACCGCCGAGCGCTGCGCCGAGTATCCCCTTCCTCTTTTAAAACCCTGACGCTTTCGTCAGTAAACAAACCGCGCGGTTAATCACTCCTAGCCTCACGTTTTGCAAAACACACCTAGGTTTTTCCTCTCCCAGGCGCCCTTGACACCAGTGATAAAACGCAATGACTTCATTGGCCGAGGGTCACGTCTTCTGGGCTAAGGGGAGGGACGGTTTCTTTTTTTTCTCTCCTTTTTTTTTTCCCCTCCTCCTGTGTAGGACTGGTTTTAACGCGTTGTGAAAACGCGCGGYGTGGCTCATGCGATTTTCCGTGGTGTGTCAGAATGAGTGGTTTAAAAATTCACGCGGTCGCGGCCCTTTTGCTTGTAGTCCCTGTGCAATTTGGGAAGAGCTGCCTCACTGTGCGTCGGGTGAACTGTGTGGAAACAGTTCCTTCAAAGACCTGACTACGTCAGAAAGACCAATGTGATATATAAGGTAACGCTTAGGCAGTGATTACCTAGCACCATTACGGCGTATGACTGGAATAAAACCACAAGCTACTCCCTTTCGGGCTTACATTCAAACCGAGCCCTAACACTGACCGCTTTCTTTCTAGCTAGGTAAATGCAGAAGTTTCCCACAAAATCTGCAGCAGCTCAGGCACGGGGCGCAATTTTTTTATTTAATACACTCAAAGACAAAAACAATGGTAATGAGTAATTTTTTAAAGAAATTATTTTAGCTTGATAGTGACCTTCCTGACCTAATTAAGCACAGATTTAGCAAACGGCCCAGAACTTTTGCCRAAAGCCCCTCGCCGCTTGCGGCAGCCCTAGCTCACCTCGGAGGTTTCCCGTGAGAGCAGGGCCGGCGACCTCCCTTCATGTCCGGCCGAGCACCCAACGTCAGCTCTGCTTGCTTGCAAATCCTTGGTAACGCCAGGCCGTTTCCTTCCTCAGCGCTGCGCAAAGGGGTCCATCTGGGCGCAAGAGCGCGGGAGGCCGTCTCCCGCCTCCGCCACCCCCCGCTCAGCTGCGAGGCAGGTCACTTTTTCGAACGGTCGCAGTGTGGCTTCCTCGCTGCCTGGGCTTAGTTCTCACCTCAAACCTCTGTTCTCACCTCACCTCTAGGTGTRTTTTGCAAACCGACGCAAAATGATTTCCCCAAATGTTTATATTTTTAATTTTACTGGTTTTAACTAATCCCAGAAACTGTACCAGCTCTTTCAGCAACTCTTGTAATATCTACGAGCGTGAGCCACCAAGAATAACCTGGGTTATTTAGTGTCATGGCATTTGTGTATAACATCTGCCCACTTTTATCTGCCACTTTCTTTTTGGGTGTGGAAGCGATTGAGCCGTGGGTGCGAGAGTATCGAGCCACGTGCTGCCTCTTGGCACCAAGCTGGACAAAACCTGACCAAGCTCTTGGTGCCCGCCATCCCCAACCACGCTGAACGGCAGCGGAGTAGCTGGAAGTAGACGTGGATTGCCCACAAACCAGGGCAAGGGTGACTGCTCAAATACCTGTTTCACAGCTTTGCACTCCAAATCTCCTATTTAGTCCAAAGTGCAGTGGAGGACGTGGGCTTCTAACTTACTGTAGTGAAAAAAGTGCTTAAGAGCAGCTGACGGTGTAACTCGGAGGATCTGAGGCTCTCAGCGTGGCACTGCTCTGGCCTGTGGCAGCTTGGCCATTGCTGCCCTCTCAAAGCAGAACTGTTCCTTTTCCCCCAGAAGGCCAAACAGGAACGCAGAAATGAAAACCTAGTCCAAAAATCCTCACTTCTGAAATGTCTCAGGTTTCCTTGAGGCATTTGCTGAGGACATTGCAGGGCTACCCTGTTCCTCGACAGTGGTTTGAGTTTTCAGCTTTGGCTGGTGGCCAGTTACAAATAAATAAAAGGTATTTAATTAGTTAGTGAGCTTCCACCGAAGTTCCTCGAGCCCCTTCCCCTCGAGCAAGCTGCTCGTGCTGCCCACAACAAAAGAACGACACCCTGTCTGTTGTCGCTGCGCAGAAAGAAGGCGATGAAAAATTGCCCCAAACTTGGAAGAACCCGAAGGAGTTTAATTGGAAAAACRCAGACATCTGGAGCAGTACCTGCTCCTGTTTTTTAGGGAGGCCAGCAGTACAGATAAAGCCTCAGTTGACAAGGCTCTTAGCTGTAATGATGTTTTAAAAAATTAAGCACCTGTGCACTCTGAGCTTGGTGTAAGGGAGGAATATGGGACTCTACAGAGATCCCAGGTGACCTGGAATATAAGCCTTAGGCCAGAGGATTTGCTCTCATCTAGGACAGTACTTAAAAGCATTTACCTTTAAGTATGCATGTGGTACCTGGAAAGCTGTGGGACTGTTGCTGTTTTCCCGTTAAACTAGTACCTCTTCTGGAGAGGATCTTAATTGCTTTAGCTGGGAAGCTAATACATGCCAATGTAATAATAAACGTAACCACGGGGTATTTTTTAATACCAAATATACATATGTCATGAATATTGAGACACAGAGAAAAAGAAAGATGTTTGTCAGCTAAGACATCTGATTCTGTTGTGTTATTTTTCAATATGAATGAATAAACACGAATAGGCTACTTGTTAGGTGAAAAGCAGCTGTCAGAACCAAACCCAGGCAGCTGTTGCTGCTTCAAGATTTCACTGCAAATTTTTACAGCTTTAGTCATTTTTAAATTTGCTTTATTGGCTAAATGCCTGTTTAAAGATTTTGAAAAATTACTAGGAGTTCATTCAGGAACAAAAGCATTGATTAACTTACAATTCTGAGTAAGATTTGCCAAAGGGTAAAATTTAAGAGAGAGATACCAACAGATCGGTTCTGCGGTGCTCACTTGCACTAGTTGTCTGAATGAGTAACCACATATTAGTTTTCCAAAGGTACAAAAGTTCATAGATCTGGATTGTTTAAAGCAAACAGGATAATAAAGAAATGTGGTCTTTTTCTCCATCATGCTTTAGGCCAAACGTCAAGTGGCTGCAAATATACAGTGATAACAAAAACCTGATGATAATGAAAATAGGTACTCATGCTGCCAGAGTGAAGTACTCAGTGGAGCACCTAAGTTCTGCAGATCGGCAAGGCAGGACCCCGGAGCTGATTCACTGTTATGAACAAGGCAGCGCATTTAAAGTTCATCCAAAATAAGAAAGCCCCAGTGGTTTAATAGAGACTGATAACCTTGAATAATTTTTTAATTCGTATTTAAAATTCTTTAATAGGAACATAATTCTCTTAAATTCTTAAGGATTGCTCAAGTTCTTTAGCACAAAGATCAATTTCTATTACTATTCAAAAATCTTTAGTGCAGGTTCTCACAAGCACTACTCATTTCTTTGCAATGCTATTGCTTTCATCCTTATTAAAGCTAATAGGGCTATTCTATGAGGATTTATATTAAGGCAGTTTGAAGACGCCATTAAGATCAGCCCTCTCTGCCTGTCAGGCTCTTCCCTGTCAAGGAAGTTATCCCCTCTTATCCTGTCATTTGAGGAAGTTCTGAATATGGAGAGCAAATAATTGCAAACCCAAAGGAGATCTCTCTTCTGAACTGGAGACCAGTCTTTCCCAGGCATGTGGGGATAAGTTCAAGATTTTACAGTTATAGTTTGAGACTAATCTCTAGGGAAGAGGGAGCTGTGGACTGCTTTGGACAGTGTTGTGTAGGCCTGGGCTCAATTTAGGGCAAAGAACTGGGTCTTTGAAGCTCCCTAAGCAACCTAACCTTCCTATCAAAAGCATCTCCTCAACTGTGTTCGCTGCTGCACAGCCCTGAAGTCAGGTGTAGCTGGGTGGAAAAAGAGAAAAGCAAGAGTAGCTAGGCAGGAGAGCATCCGTGGTGGCTAGGAAGCAATGTGACAGCGTGATAGGCTTTTTCTCTTGACCTCTTTCTCCACATGCTAGTTCAGAAATCAAACAGATAATTGGGGTGCCTGGGAGTAGAAACACCTAGGGAAGCTAATGGATTTTTGCTGTGTGTCAAGGATAACGCCATCCCCTGGTGCCTGAAGTTCTTTGCTAGGGAATAGTCAGCACGGTTCGTTTGAGGGGCAGCAGGATCCCTTAGGGCAGCTGGCAGGAGGGGCTTCTTGCGGGTGTAAACGGTCCACACTTGCACCCAGAACTCCACTACATAAACACAAGCAGCCTGATGCAGTACCTGTTCGGGTTAAAGTCTTCACCCATCACCAGCCCTTTGCTGGAGATTTTGTAGCCTGTAGGTCTGTTCTCAGTTGACAGCTCTTTCTAACTCCAGCACTGGGAGACAGGACAAAGGTCAACAAGGTCCATTTTCAGGAGAAAAAAAAAAAAAAAAAAAAAGAGAGAGAGATTCTTAGGTCAGGCAGGAGCTGGCTGAAGAATAGGATCAACCTAACACAGAGATAGTCCTAGGAAAGGCAGAAGGCTCTAGACCTTATTGCTAAGCTGCCAATGCTGCATACAGTATTTACAAGTCACCTGGTGTGGAAGAAGAGCTGTGGGCAGCCTTAGCTAACCAGGGGAAGGAGGCAGGTGGGAGAAGATGCACCCTGGAGGAAATCTGCATTGCAAGGAATCTCAGATCACTGGCTCTGATGAAGCGGCCAAGAAAAAAGTGGAGATCTTCCACTGAGATCTGGAGGGAGGAGCTGGAGGCAAAAATCCTCGCAAGGGAAGAGGGAATAGAGTTAGCTAACAAAGCCACCCCATTACATAGATAACTTCAGATAGCTTAATGGGATTGAATCAGCTAATTGGACTGCAACAAATCAACCAAATTTGACATTTAATTTCCTCCAAAAACCAAGCCAGGGCAGATAGAGGAAAAGGCCATGCAGAGAGAAAGCAGCACCAAAGGAGAAGGTAGTGGAAAGTTTGTAGGATCCATCCTCCTCCTCAGGACAGAGGCATCCTGTTCTGAAAATGAAATGAAGATAAGGGAAGATGAAAGATATTTCTAGGGGGAAGTATCACTCACTAAAGCATGTGGAGAGAGGGAGGACAGAAACAGGCTCAGTTAAGCAGGCGTGGGAAGCTTCAGGCAAAATTTGAGCATGTGCTGATCACAGATAATGCCAAAGGCAAGCTAGGTGCTGTAAAGGATGTTCATGGTCAGGAACCAGCTCTGCAGGTTGGATGAAAGAGACTTGTATAAACCTAACCAGCACATGTCTGACCTTAGTGACTTCCCACCAGACTACCTGTCTACTCATATAGCAAATTATGGCTTGCCAAGAGGTCAAGGGATCTAGTCCACCAGTGGCAGTGCCTCAGGCACACAGCTGATGGGCAGTGTGAGGTCTGCGCTATATAGGCCTAGGGTGGTTTGATAGACCGTTTGAGGTCAGCAGGAAAGTTCCTCTGCCTTTGCTGACCCCATGACATAGAGATGACCCAGGAAGCTAGCACCAGTGCTGGAAAGATCCAAGAGAGAAGTGATGCAACATGGTGCAGGCCCTGCAAGGCTGGAGGAGGTATTTTGTAACTTTATGAAGATGTATGAAGCCTCCCAGGAGGAAGAGGGCTGACAGCAATAGTTTGTGAAGCAGGAGGGTTTGGGACATCCAGGCCATGTATTTTTCAGGCCTCAAATAAATATCTTCAGAGAGTGAATGGGGAAAAGCTGGACTTCTCTTTCCCACCACTGGCCTCTACTGAAGTGACTGGGCTGATCTAGGATATGTTAGGACTGACATGGGAGTAAACATACTCCAGCTGGGAATGAACCAGTCTAAACAGTCTGGGGCCAGCTAAGCAGCAGCACACCAAGGTAGGCTGGATTTGGGGGATGCCCAGGTCAAGACTCACAGGGGATAGCTGGGAAATGCAGAAGGCCAGTGAGCATGTGTGGGGTGTCTCTTTGCATGGTGGGGTCCCCAAGTGAGCTCCTATCCCTTTCACAAGCTCAAGGGACTCCTGGGGAAGCTGAACAAGAGCAATCTGCAGGGCCATGCCAGGCCATGGGGAGGTGCCCTGGGTTGGCATCACTCTCAGCCATGGCACTCTTTGAAAAACAGCTAAACAAAATGATTGCTATTTACGGAGAAGCAAGCTGACTGGTCTGAAACACTTCAAAAACTGGCCTTTCTAAAACCAGCTAGCAGTGTGGTTTCTGAGATGCTATTCTGGGTGTTTTGTCAAAACAAATCTCTATCCATTCCTGAGCTGGATGGACTGACTTTTCTTGTCAGGACAACTACTCTTAGCAGTGACTAAACTAATCCCAATGCAAGGCTTCAAAAGCCAAAGCGATATTTACTGTTTGATTTTTGTTATCTGAAAGATGGAGGTTGGACAACTGTATTGTTATAGAAGTGACCTCTTGAGCTGGCCCCTCTTTGCCCTGGGAAGCTGGGCTTGAGTACTTACGTGCAGTTTTGAAGAATTATTGGGAAACCATGAACATCCAACTCATGATACATAATACAAACAAAACTTTGGGAAAGGGTTAAAAAGCCCTCCTGCTTAGGCCAATTGCTAACTGTTCCACGGAGAGCAGACCAGCTCAAGGTTTCGCGCTCCTTTCTGGCATGATCTGGTTTGATATCTGGCAGCAGCCACCATCCTGATCAGACACAAGGCTGCTGRTGTGGCTGGTCCAGAATTTTCTCTTTTTCTAGAGCCTCAAGTACTCCAAAACAGAAGGGCCAACACTTCGCTTGCATTTAGACACACAAAGCCGGGGGGGCAGTGACTCGATTGCGACCCTCACACACRTGGACATGTTGATGCCTGGCCAGCAGAGATGGCCGCATGCTGCAAAGGCCCTGCTCTGCCCCAGCCATGCGGATCTACAAGTGCACAAGTATGTTGCACTTGAATAGTGGTACCAAGTTTAACTTCTTATGAAACACATCCTGCTGCAAATTGGGGTAAGTAGCTGTTCATAGGAGGCCTGCAAAACAGGAGGGGTTTTGTGCATGCCATTCTTTAAGGCAGCAGCAGCCCTTTAAAGCCTCCTTCATGTGCTGTGGTAAATAGGCTACTGCTATGCTCCTTACTCTGTGTCAGTACATAGATGCAGACTGAGGCACTGAAAATAGCATTTTGTGGGTATACTGGGAGACCCGGGGGACAGATCCTAACTGCTAAACTCTAGAGGCCAGTTCAGATCAGTAGCACCTTTCTATCTATCTRTCCCTGAACAGTTCATGCTTGATCCTGATCTGGCTAGGGATAGAGCCAGGCCTGCTGGCCCAGGTACAGGAGGCCAAAGGGCCAGCTTCAGGAGGACTGGCTCCATTCCATGCTGTAGTCTACTTTCCTTTGTAAGCAAAAAGGAGCAGAGACTGTCACCCGTCTGTGTGAAATACATACAGGTTCTTCTTTGCCATAACACTGACAGTAGCCTGCTTCAGCAAGTTACTTATACTCAGAGAAAATTAGGCAAAGTCACTGAAGTGCAATCTATTACCAGTGTGGAAGCCCTACCAAGTGTTCAGGCTGATGTGATAGGGTCCTTTAGAATTAAAAATGTTCCACCCATCTCGAAGAAGATGGACGTTCCCTTCCCTACCTGTCCTCTGTTGATGCTGGGCACTTCTGTAACTCACCTATATTCTGGGGTCAGTCATTAACCTGCTGCWGGAAAACTGTTTCTCTATCTTGTAGCAGTGAAAACCCCCATAGTAACATCACTCCTGGAAAATCAGAAAAAATACATGGATCTAACCAAGTGCATAGTATATATTCTGCAAAATGATCTTACAACAAAACACTTACCTTCCAAAGCATTCTTCAAGTGAATCACCACATCCAATCCATGTGTCAGAAGAGCTATAGAAATGTGCACAGCTTCTGAAGGAGAGCGAAGAATTTCTTGTCTTGGGAAAGCAAATTGCATCACTGTGTCTAGCAAAAAAAACCTGATCTCTTATCAAGAAGTTGGAACTGGCATAGAGGCTGCCCCTTGCTATAAGGTTGTGAGGTGTCCTCAACCAGCATTGCCACATAGCTAAAGCCAATAGGGATTATCCTCTGAAGAAGGAATAAAGCAGCATTCATACTGGTACAGACTGGCTCCGTTGCAGAGCAAGCTAAGCCCGTTCCAGTTATTCTCCTCTAAGGAACTGGAGACTGTTTTGACTTGCTAAAAACCACTTGGTTTAGATTGTAACAGATCATAGAATCACAGAATTGTAGAATCAGTAAGGTTTGAAGGGACCTCTGGAGATCATCTAGTCCAACCTCCCCACTCAACAGGGTCACATAGGGCATGTTAGACAGGGTTGCATTTAGGCGGGCCTTGAAGATCTCCGGAGAAGGAGACTCCACAGCCTCTCTGGGCAACCTGTGCCAGTGCTCCGTCACTCTCACAGRGAAGAAATTCCCCCTCACGGTCAGGCGGAACTTCCTGTKCTTCAATTTCTGCCCATTGCCTCTAGTCCTGTCACACGGGGCAACTGAAAAGAGTTTGTCCCCRTCCCCTTRACMCCCTCCCTTCAGGTACTTATACACATYGATAAGATCCCCCCTCAGTCAACTACGGCTTRGTAAAAATGGCATAAAACTTGCCTGCTTTTACATCCCATATTATCCACCAGAGCAGAATGCTTAGGATGAACCAGAAAGTGAATGTGATGATAGAACAAAACTAGCTGATAACTATTACCCTGTATTGCTGCTGGGCTGCATAACATCTCCATGAGCAGCTTGCTCCCGCTGGCTGCAGTGCAATGCAGAGCACTAGACAGAGTGGGATTCAGACCAAAAAGCAGCATTTTGGACCAGCTTCCATCAGTAAAACAAGACAGAAAGTGAAATTCTTGGTTTCACAATGGGATATGATAGTATCTTTGGCTCTGTTCTGCGCATAAGATGGCAAAACAGTTAATGCAATAAGATGCTTGTGACCGTGGATTTGCCACTTTAGGACAAGTAACTTAAGGTCATATAACATGATGAACTCCTAGACTATTCAGAGCAAATCAGTCTGAATACACCTATTCTTACCTTTAACTTTTCCAAACTCTTAATGAATGACTTGCATCCAATCATAGGAGTGCATAGGTTCACATTTACCTACTGCACAATCCTGCAGGCCATTCAAAAGGTAGGGAGCAGAAATGGCCTCTTAAATCAGTATGTAGGCTTAGCATTTGTCAGTACCACAGAGGCTGATGCTAGCTGTTTGCTACTGGGKTGGAGACCAACACGGAGCGTGGGTAAATGCTTCCTATTCAAAATGAATGACATGAAGCTGAATCAACCTGTGAGACAATAACAGAAGCCCAAACCAAAAAGGTCCTAACTGGAGGATTGCCATTCTCCACTCATCTCCCACCTGGTAGCTGGTGTCAGAGTAGCACCTCCCTCCGCAAGAATGTATGTGACCACCATTTAAAGGAAAGAAACTTTACATAGGCTTTCTATAGTAAGGATTTGGATGCTGGCCTTTCAGCTAAGAACAAATCTGGACTGTGCTATAATGATTGTCCTCGTGACAGATAGTGTCATGTTGTGGTAAGCAGGATGAAAACAAATGGGTAAGAGGAAAAAGGGATTTCCCTGCATGAGACATCCTTCTTCCTCCTATGCCCTCAAGACAGTCAGCTCAGTTGTGAAACAATGCTAGCTCTGCTGCAGGCTCCTATTTCAAATGTAGAGTCAGGTGTGCGTGGCTCCGACTTTGGTGGCCAAGTAACCTTTCTGGCTAAGACCACACATCTGTTCACTCGAGGCTGAGCTCAKAGCTGGTCTCTCAGGTACAGTTACACCCTTGGATTCTGAAGCTGAAGCTCGTGAGACCCCTGCTTAGTCACCTATCATCAAGGCAGACTTTTACATCCACTATTTCTTTGCATTTCAAACAGACTCACTTAAATGCTGCACCACTGCTCATCCATTGGGGAAAACATATAAAGGTGAGTCCTCACCCTGGTCCTCTCCTCCTGCTTGGAGGGGCTGCTGTGGCTCCACAGCTACCTCTATCAGCACGTTTATATGATCTCTGCTGCACTTGGTTGTGACTCACTGCACTACAGCTGCACAACGCAGCACCGAAAGCCATGACGAACTCTTCTTCCCTGCAACCAGGCCTCTAGCTTCCTCCTCTGGCTGCACCTGCCTCTGCTGAGGCTTTGACTCATGCTCTGGCACAGCAGGAGGGAGAAAAGTCCAGTGTTTCTCCTGTCCTCCTGGCACCACTTTGTTCCCTTGAGGCGTTTGCCAGGTAGTATCTCTGGCAACTGTAGCTGTTGGTTGTTCCTTATGCTATGGCCTATGTCTTGCCTTCCCCAAGGACTCCTTCCCCAGTTCTTCCTAGCTGCTGGGCCTCCTGGAGTCTGCTGGATCAAGGCCCCTTGTCCCTGGTGCTAAAATTCATCCTGTGGGAAGAGTCCCCRTCAAGTCCTTCTCTCTTACTCTCTAGATCTGGGAGATTTCTTCAAATCTTACCTCTACCGAGCAGTTAGGAAGTTGCATTTAGTATGCTGTCCTATCAGCGGTGCACTACTGCTGTCACCATCTTCTGRCCTCCCGTTTCAAAGCCCAGAGGTGGCAGGAGACCTCTCTCTCTAGATTCCCTACTGCTCTTGTGCTGTTTCTGCACAGCCCCAAACTCACACACCCAACATTTTGCTTCTGAGCCTCTGATCTGGAGGGGGGGGTCTCCCCAGGCTTTATTGAGCAGCTGACATTTTATCAGAGTTAGGAAGACKGTATGTTGTAGTCACTGGGTGAAGATCTCTTTCCTAAGGCCCTGGTCTTTCTAGGGCAGCTATCATGAAGCCCTAGAAAGCTGGGGCCTTCCAGTACCAGTAGGTCTCCCATACCAGTCAGCAAAACCAGGTGGCCCCTGCAGCTCTTATACATTTCTTGTATTCCTTTCTGGGGGTGCTGAAGATAAAAACCTTATTTCCCTCTGACCCTTTCACCTTAACGATGTCCTGTGAGAGTGCTGGCTGTCCGCTTGTATGCCTCTGCCCTCGAGAAGCTCCCCAGCCACCTCTGCACCACAACACAGGCTGACCTAAAGCTGTCCACATGGTTGGGCTCCAGGCTGTGCCATGAGATTAATTACACCACTCGCGTATCCCACCTTAATACGAGATGGCAGGACCTTTTATCAGATGGGAAAGGCTTTATTTCAGCTTGACAGAACAGTTCGCTGGCAGCGTTAGTTGGCAGTTCCTCTGCAGAGCCACGCGCTTCAACAGGCTGGAGCAGGTTGTGGGGACTCCCAGGCCCTGTGCTGCCCGGGCAGGTGAGGTCTATGCTCAGAGCACCGCAGCTGTGGCCACTCGGCTGCCTTGGAGAGGCTTGGCTCTGCTTTCCTCTAGTCATTCACACACTGCCCATCCATGGCCCTCTCAGATCTCGGGAGATGTCCGGCAGCTTCCTTCTGGCATGAGCTGAGGTGGGYGAGGGGTATGTCAGGCCTTAGAAGGCAACACTGGAGGAGGAGGAGGTGAATTCCTTGTGCTTCAGTGATTATTTCCGTTTGCTGTTTTGTTCACAGCCCCTCTCAGCTATTGCCTATCCAGTCTGTTTCTTTGCAGACCAGAGGAGCCTTTCTGCTCCGATCTCCTTCTCTTACTTTCTATTTTGACTTATACTGCCTTCCTACATTTTTTTCATTTTACATCCTCAGTAACTGTTTGGCCATCCCACTTCTTTCACTATCCTTCCTTGGCATGGCAGCTCTATGCTAACCTTTGGGATCAGCCAAGACTGCTCCACATACAGATGCAAAATAGTTTAACTCCAGAAGATTCTTTGGGAGGTGTGGAAAAGCCAGCATTTACTTGCCACCTAGAATTACATTCTGGTAAAGAGCAGAAAGGTTAATTTATTCTAGCACAGCTAGATTAGTTGCAAATATTTAAATATAAATTTGAGCACATGTCAGATCTGAGAGTTTGGCATTATTCATGCAGATCTAAAAACCCAACAAGAATAAGGCAATGTAGTTAACATGCAACTTTTATGGTGAGCCGCRCTTATCTGTATAGATTTACATAAAAGCAAAACAACCTCTATCCATTTCCCCATGATTTCCATTTCAGGAACAGGGGACTTAAAATTGTCAAACTCTAGCTTAGGCTGTGCAGCTCTGCAAAGGCTATAGTATACACTTGGCTTTAAATATTCATGTAATTCCACAGAATTCTTCATTAAGTTATCTTTAAACTTACTTTTAAAGRTTTTGCTGACTCTGATGAGAGTACTTGGAAGTTGGAGTGAGTCCTTTCGTGCCAGACTTACATTGCCACAATTTGAGAAGAATTAAAGCAGGCATATTCTGTAACATCCTTATCARGTGTACGGCGCAGCCAATACGCTTCACTGCTTGTTTTGCCCAAAGGGTTTGTTTTATGCTTATACAAAACACKCTTGGTTTTTGATATAAATGTGAAGCCATGGAAGCTGCGTGCCCTTATTTTGGACTCAGCCCTGCTATTGGCTTCACATTCACATTTTGTCCCTTTATTTTACGTTACAGCCAATCTGCTCTTGAGCACACGTTGTGTGTTTAGCCAGAGGTTTAAGAACAAGCACTGCTTCTGTCTCATCAAAACTTTACTCTCTTGCTTTAATGTGTTTTCCCTTCCTATTTCCTTGCTACTTGTGCTAAGAACAGGATGGCCTTGGAAAGCTCTTGCTGCATATCCCACACCCTGAGATGGGTGCTAAACACAGAGATAGGCAAAGCACGCTGGGGAGGTGTTCGGGCAGCGYTGGTCCCTGCCAGCTGTTTGTCTTTGTGCATTTCATGCATTTTTAATTGGACGCACCTCTGCTTGTCCCCAGTTTAATGCCTTCGTGAAGAAAGCGTGGCATTCGCTTGATTTGCAGCCATCCACTCCTTCACAAGAAAAATCCTGTTTCATAACAGTCTTTCTGTAACTTAGGTACTGGTTTTACCACAGAACAGTGCTTTAACAAACACTATTTATATTTCTGGGGGTAGCTAGAGGGGTTTTAGTTTTAATTAACTGAGAAAGAGAGCCATGAGTAATTACACAGACACAAACAGAACTGCTACCATCATCTACCAGCTCCTTACGCAYGGCTCCTGTGCCAACAGAGCTAGATCAAGGGAAAAAATAGGAGAGGCCCTTGCAGGCAAATATTTTGGAAAGGGRGAGAAATCGATAAAGAGGTTCTGGTCTGTGTTCTGCCTGGAGTGCTCAACAGCTTTTTCCTTTCCTGAAGCCAGAGGCAGAAAGTCTCTTTATACCCAGGAGGGGTGAAGGAAGCAGGAGCCCTCCTGCCCCCCGCCGCGGGCAGTGCTTCGGGGGGCCGTCCAGGGAGGCCCTTGGGTGGAAACCGAGAACCACTTCAATGAACTGCGGGCTGGTTCCTTCCCCGTCTCGCTGCTGCTGACTGCAGCTTCCTTCGCCTGCCCTTCCTAGCCTCTAGCTCACCGCAAAAGCTGCTCAGCATCCTCCTCCTCAGGAAACCTGAATGCACCAAGGTCTAGGGGAAGGGGGACATCGCTGGAGGCTCTCCCAGGAGGTCCCTCACCCAGCAGCTCAGCCTAGCCGTGCGCGAGGGGCACCGCGGAGAGCGTGGGCGCCCTGGGCTGCCCCGGGCTGGGGCAGGGCGGCAGGAGAGCAGCTCTTGGGAAGGCTTTCGGCACCCCAGCACCGTTTTGTGACAAATGCTTAGCGACACTCTGGCCACGTGCAGGACCTAGGCCCATCGCGAAGAGCTTTAACTTTCAACATCAGGAGAAAGCTTCATTTGGCTGAGCACAAATAAAAAGGACTGGGGAGTCCAAACTCCAGCCAGTGAAGTAACTCAAGTGTGGCGAGGGCTGCAGGAGGGAGGYGAAGGACTCGCTGCCTTCGCTGCTTCCTTGTGCTGCCAGCTCCAGCCCCTACCGTGGAACACGAGGTCTCGCTTTGCCCGCAGAAGTATCATCTGAGATGCTGTCCCATGTGGGATCTATCCAGTACATCCTGCAGTTAGCGATAAGACAAAACGTGTTTTTCACAGCTCTACCCAGAGCTGATACTCCAGAAGTCCTTACAGTCAGTCTCCCACTTGCCAGACACTGCGTATTGCCGCTACTCTCTTACAGGCTCTCAATCTGTACCTAAAGAGATGAACACAGGGCTCTCAAAGATCTCCATGAGCACAAGCCTGGCCCTTYGCAGAGATAAGCACAGCACAGAGGAGGAAGAGACGACAAACTGTGCTTGAAATGCTGAAATCTCCTAGAAGCAAACTTACACACAACAGCAGGACTGACTTAATAAACATCAAGTGTTGCAAGCAGCAACAATAATCACTTTACTGTTTTTCCTTTCAAGAGCTGCTCCTTTTCTGTGCACGAACTAATAGATTAGTAGGCTATGGTGCTTATGAATGTCTTTCTAAACTCTATGATTTTAGGAAATTCCACTGACTTCAGCAAGGCCAAGATATGATTGCCATGGTGGACCAAGTTGTATGTGCACCTCCTGGGACACATATAGGAAATGAAGGTAGGATAGTTCATAGCTCTTCTGTATTGTTCATTYCTCACTTCTCTGCATTGCAGCAGTTAAATAGAAATGACTGAGCCTGGAACACATATCCTCATCAGAGCTGCCTGCATGACCCCTGTCTAGCACAAATTCATGCTGACATCTGAATTCTGGTCTGGTAATAAAGTCGATTCAGAGGATGAATTAAATAGCTTCTCTGGTCTGGAAGTTTTTTCTCAGTTCTTCTGTGTTCCTGTTACCACAGATAGAAACCTTTTTCATGGCTTTCAGAACATGAAGAGTGGATAGAGCCACTCAGTGGTGTTTCCACTTAAGTTCCCTGACTGCAGGTTTTTTTTTAAAGTTGTTTTAAGAAGGAAAAAAAATGCCCTGTGCATGACATCCACTCTCTGCCATCTTCATGCTATTTATGCAATCAGGAGCCACAGACCATCTGCAAGAGGGTTAAATCTCAGGCAACCCAAGGCAATCCAAGCTGTTCGTATTACACAGTCTGATTTAGAGCATATCACATTTATCTCATCAGGGAATGACAGTTCAAAAGCTGCACACATGCAGAATGGGTAAGGTTAATTCTGGTAAGAGCACCGATCAGAAGAAATAGTCTAGGGAGGTTAATGCAAGAGTTCATGGCTATCTCAAGTACAGGAGCACAACCTTTGGGCTGACATCCCAGCTCCTTTGAAGTTAATTCCATGCTTTTTTTTTTTTTTTTTTTTAAACAATGAAGATGAACATATGTTGTGTGTATTCTGACCATTACTGGACATCATTTATAGCACTTAAAATATCTTCCACCATTGATCATCTATTTGGATGATAACATGCTACGGGACAGAGAGGAGATAGGCTTAACCTAATGTAGCCACACACAGCAAGGTCTCTGAAATGACTTAAAAACCAGTCCAGGAAAAGCTAAGCTTCTGGACATCCCTATTACCTCCACTCGAACATAYGTACTGCTTCTTGGTCACAGCAGCTTGTCTCCTCCCAGTAGCCACAGTTTCTGAAGTGACCTTAGGAAGGTTGGTGCTTCCTAGAAAATCTTTGGAGCAGGGATGAAAAGCTGGACAGATTTGCTCTTGCATACCATCTCTTTTTCTCTTCCTCCACTTTGGTAGGGAATCTGCAATAGCCAAGCATGTGTTTCTATRCATTTTTGTAATGATTAATCTCATTGCAGATAGCAACTGTAATCACTGTGTTATAACTTTGTATGAAGAAAACCTGCTCTTCTGCCCTAACAGTTAGGAAACTCTCTAACCATACACAGCTAGGCAGACTTACACATGCCCACACAGCACAAATCAACAGGTTTTAGAGATGCCTTTCAACTGGAATTAACCACAGACGAGACCTCAGGGTACTTATATCACAGCAGCACTGAAAACTTCTCTTGGTCACGCATCAGTGGACCCTGGGCAAGCAGTTGCAAATCTAAAGGCTGAACTGCATAGGCGAAGAGCAGCCAAAATGAAGCCCCCCAAGTCCCCCCCCCGCCCCATGCTGTACCTTAGCTCTCTGACTGCAAAATGGGATATCCTGTAAGCAAGGTGCTTAAAAGTCTCAGCAGAAGTCAGAGAGACCTAGGAAMTGAAGCCACATTTTCTAGTTTCTATATCTGGTGCCTGTGTGAGAGGAATGAAGAATTTGTCTTCATATCTAAAGTGTTAATATATTGTAAAAAATACCACTAACTCAGCCACTAACCACCACTTAAATTTCGCTGCCTGTAAATGCTTATTTTTTTTCAATGTGCAAAGAACATACATACATCACTAAGATTTGCCACAGCTTTGAACTCAGTATGGGAGTACGATGCTGAGGGGGATATTCATAAAGATTAATGTTAGCTTGGCCTCTTCAGGCTGGCTCTGCTGGACTTCTCTAGACATAATTAAAAGCAGCCAAGTTAGGTTTCTCTTCTTATGGCTTACTGAAGCAGCCTATCTTTTTCCTCTGCACTGCAGAGGCAGTGTAAGAAAAATGGCTTTCCTAGGCTGATACCAGCTTTTGTGAAAACCTCTCTTTGGGAGTAGGAGAATGCAAGGACTGCAGAGCTCCAAACCCAACATCTGGCTGCTACTGAGGGAGAAATTTAATTTTATGTTAGCCTAGGCTTGTATCAGCCAGCCATGGGAGTGGGAAGGAGCCTGGCTCTGAACATGYGGTGTGAACATTGGGTTGTCTCTTGCATTCTCCATGCCTGCCTCTCACAGGGAGAAGAGATGCTATGTGATAAGCTCCTTGGGAATTAAATCTGCTGCATAGTCCTGCCAAATGCACTTTGTAAATAAAACTTGACTGTTCATTCACCATATTTGGATGGTCAGTATTTACCCTACAGCAGGGCTTAAACACTTGAGGCTTGGGGTACAGGCTACTCATTTTAACTCACTATCTTTGTTAGATCTAGGGGTAAATGGATCATACAGGAAAAGGCTCATATAGGACTAAGGGGTCTGTATGAAGGAGAGGACAGTTACTTTCTATAAAGAGACAAAGCTAAAATTTTTGGGTATCATCTTCTACATTTACCCCCCATATGAGACAAGTAGACTTGGATATCCACTACAAGCTGCAGGAACAACATCATATTGATTACTTATGTCAGAGTAACTCTTGGGAATGCTTGAGCCTCGCTGACACAAACCATRATTATTTTACATTTATGACTTACCCCTGAATCAGTCACTGAGTGCTATCAAGGCTGTCACTTGATCATACAGCAACCATGACCGCTACAGCAACATTTTGGGTGAACATACAGCGTACAAGCATTAGGAGTTTTTTTTTTGTTGTTGTTGTTGTTGCTGGTTGGTTGTCTTTTCCGTTTGAGACAAAGGTGGGTTTGGTTAAAGGAGAAAACAATTTGTCCAGTCACTGCGTCATCTTCTGACAGAGTCAGCTCTTCCCAAGGAGCAGAGGTGCCCTGCAAGGTCTGCAGCAGAATACAGGTGGCCCATGAAGGTGTCCAACCCCTCTGCAGAACGGTAGCTTTCCAGTGACAAATCAGCTTGTCAGTGGCTTAGGCCATTAGTTTACCATAACCAGTCACTTTACAGCAGACCAGCGCAGAGATTTTTCCCGTTCTCTTTGCGTCCTCCCCTCGGCTCAAACCCGCTTACAGCGACCCGGGGCTGGCGGATCAGCAGAGGAGGGAATACGAAAGCCGGCAGTGAAATGCTCCCTGGCTGCGCTGACACGAGCCTCAATTTTTGAGCTGCTGGGCTGACAGATGGAGAAATAGCCACTCTCTGGAGCACAGTTTGTTCCAACAAGCTTACCCGAAATGCAGAAAAGCAACAAACCAGATCAGCAAGCAATTTTGACTCCCACCTGTGCAAGTTTTCTCAGATTTCTTCTACGTGTACTTCACAGAAAAAGCACTGGAGWGCTTCCAGGTTGCATCAATGACGGTATACTGAAGGGGAAGTTATTTGTACTTCCTCATCTAGACAAGTTTAGTCCTGCATTACTTAGAGTATTTACTGTCTTCAGGAAGCCAATCAGACTCCACTATGTCTAGTTTAGATACATAAGCCTAATGTATTTAGCAAGGAAAAGCAGCATGGTCACTTCGCCTTTTGAAGTTTGTCAGCAACAAGCTCTACTGATTTTATTCACRTTTACGGGAGCTGGTAGTTGTGGTATTACACTGCTGACGAACGTGTACCATCCAGTGATGTATCTGAGATTTCTCACATGTAAAGTCCCCAGGCCCTGAAACTGTCAATCCTCCTCTGAGATTTTTCTCATTTTCAAAATCAAGAGTTAGAATGAACGACTCGCCCTGACGACATGCTGCAGACACACATTCAGGTAAATGCATTTCAAATGCGCAGTTTTCAAAATTTCTCCTATTTTTGTCAATTTGAGCAAAGCCAGGGCTGGGGACAACACGGTGGGGGGAATTTCTGAAAATCCAGTCCAGCTCAGAAAACCCTTTAATTACTAAGCATGGCCATTTAACTATCATCTTTTGCATTTTTGTTGTTGCTAGTACCCATCTCCTCTTCTGTACCAACCTCTCCTACTCTAGCGCATGTTAATTAACAGACTGGATGGCAAAAGTCTTACTCAAGCTTTTTAACCCYAAGTTTGAGGATGAGGGGCAAAGCAGCTGCAGAGAGGAAAGGGATCCCCAGATGCAGGTAATTCCTAGTGCTTCCCGTTTTGCTGCCAGCGKACCCAGCCCCGGTCTCCTCTCCTCCCTGTGCACTCGAGATGTCACTGGAGAGCAGCCAAGGCTACTTAGCGAATACCTGCCTGGGAGCTAAACCTCCCGGTGCTCCCRGGTCCTCCCTTTCAGCCAAGCTCTCCACCTAAGCCTGTGAAACGAGGAGCAGRGCGAGCTCAGCATGGTCAGACTTTGGCATTGGGGGAGGTTTTAAGAGACAGGGAGGCCCTGCGCCCCCTCGTCGCTGCTGCGGGTGTTGGGGATCATAGAATGGTAAGGTTGGAAGGGACCTCTGAAGATCATCTAGTCCAATCCTCAGCGTAGCCCATACAGGGACTGAATCCACGAGCTTGGCATTAGCAGCACCACGCTCTAACCAACTGAGCTAAACTGGAGTCGTTCAGCTCATCCCATTTACGAAACACAGGCTCCCGCTTTAGCTCAGCTCTTYGGCCCACGACCCGAAACTTTCAGTTCCTGTTCTGCAATGAGAAGGCAACACAAGCTGTTATTCTCACAGTTTTTATTTGTAAAGGACATAGCATGAAAAGCTGTATTTCAATGTACTTCAAAACCTGAAAAAAAMCATGTCAGTTTGTGATATGTATGTTAAAGTGCTTGATATAACAATACTTTTACTAATGTCATCTTCTTGAAAATAATCCAGTTCTTATTCAGTTAGTAATAATGCAAAGACAAAATATACTTAATGGAGACATTGAGGGGCTTTTGGAGCTATACGGCACATTTGTACATTTGAAGTGTAACATACAGCATTTCCCCTTAAGATGCACACCTTCATTTGATTGAAAGAAGGAATTTCCTCAAACATGCCTTTACACAACTATTTTAAAAAGATAGTTTTGAACAATGATACCTAGCTACACATGCCAGCCCAAAACAAACATGAGTCGAGTTTTCACTAAACAATACAATTTCATCAGTTTCAGAGAATTATAAATACATGTTTTGTACACAGTGAGGCATTTGAGTCTCTGACTCTTTCAAGTTATATTGAATGTCAGCATACTAGGACTATGCAAACGCAAACATTTGCAAACAGATACCGGGTAGGAAACTTTGCAAAAGCAGAGCGCTTTGGTCTTTTCCAAGATTCCCTTTCTCAACCAATGAAGGTGCTTTAACACTGAAGTAAAAACTGTGTCAGCTTAGAAGGATCCTGATGGGTTTCTAACCATTCTAGCAGACAGAATGATTTCTGTAAACCTCATACAAAAAAATCCCTCACCTTTTCCAATAACCAAAAGT
>NW_028187088.1:8154582-8265861 GCF_003343005.1 Rhea americana
ACTGTCATTTTTCCCCCTCAGAAGAAAAAAAAAAAAAAAAAAAAAAAAAAGAAAGATAGAAATTCACTACAAAGAACCATACTCCCAAGGTTGTCAAAGAACTAATCTACAAATGAGAGGTACTCAGCTGTGCCCCTTTCAACACACCTTAGGGTGCTTTATTGCCTACAAGGAAATATTAGACAAATATCATTTTTTATTGAATCATTGTGATGTGAAATCTGACAAAAACAAACAAGTCAACACTTGCTAAAAAGAACTGATGTGAAGTTGTGTTAAAGTTAAGTGCTAAAGGTTCCTTAATCTAGTTTGAAACGGAAGAAGTCCCTATTCTGAATTTTCAAATTTCGCAGGTTTTGACTTAGCCTTTAACTTCTTTAACTTACTCTTTAAAAAAAGACTTTAAGACATTATTGCCTTCTGTGTATATAATTTATTCATCTGTGCTTGACTTTTAGAGAGGCCTGTGTTTTTACTTTATCCTGCTTCCACTCGAACTGTGTCATGTTGGGTGAATGTTATGAATGCTTAAGCCATACGTTTATTTTGAGAAGAAGGAAAAAGCATTCAGCTAGCAGATGCTGCTGCAAAGAAATCCAGTGACTGAAGAGGTTATTATCTCAGTAAAATGAAAGTCACTTAGACCAGGCTGGGTGGGTGCAAGGAAATCATGTATAGCAGTTATTAGACATAGACTGCCTGAATTGTAAGTAACAGAAAGCAAAACACCCTAAGCAGTCATTACCAAATAACGCTGCCATATGGTTTCTGGTACTAAACGTATAATTTATTGATAAAGCACTAGAAATGCATTTTTCAGTTGCTAATGAAGGTTTGTCATGCATCTTCTGCTGACTTGAAGCAGACTTGCCTGGCTGCTCAAAAAACCTAACACCTCAAGCTGCACCTTTCCGGACACGCGAGGGAGAGGTCACGCAGCCACGGGCTCTGGCTACAAATTCRTTACACCGTTCACAGCCTTTGCATTAGTTACTCACAACTCACACCCGCAGCAGTGACCCTGCAGCGCGGCCTGGGGTATCTGGGACCAGTTTAGTCAGGTTAAGGAGGTGCAAGCGCTTTCCCTTCTAATGACATCGGGCCACWGTAAGAATTTTCTTCTGGCCAGGAACACGATCCAAAACTTGGCACYGGAATGAGTGCTCTTATCTGTGCAGCAGAAGGACCACAGCAAAGCGAAGAAGCTGGACAACGGGCAAATGAGAAAGCGAACCCTAACTTTAATGCTCTTTCCTTTGCCTTAGGTTTCATCCCCCTCTCCATTACGTGCATACCATACAGAGACGTACTATTGCCCAGCACCCCAAAATCTTTTCTGTTGCCATTTGAGAGCAACGCACAARGTAATGCACTCGCAGAACCAGGTAAGGGCCTTTGCAAGCCACAGCTGACGGTTATAGCAGTGAGATGTCCAYGTCCACGGAAGAACTGGCCAAGATCAAAGGGAATAAACAAGTGAAAGCAAAAACATACCTATCTAATCTCTGAAAAATAAAAACAAATGAAGCCTACTATGCCTTCAGACCTCTTCAACTACAAGAAAGGAAAATACACCCCGTATTTGCTGTGTGGTATCCACAAGCTGATTTTAATGGAATCTGCTGTTCATTCTTAGTGTACAGTTCACCACTTTCCAGTTTCTCTTCAAGACGTGGATCTATATAAATGTACTGTATTGCTAACACATTAACTGAAAGACTGTGGGAGAGGAGCCTCAAACTACCGAAGTGAGACTTTTTTCCCCCTTCTTTTTACTTCATTCTTGTTTTGTAGCTGGACAATTAAAAAAAAAAAAGAGAAAAAGTAGTAATCAAAGATCCTATACTTCCTAGGAGCACGTATTCTGCAGGGTAGAGGAAGACTAGTAACCTGTCAGCATTTCAAAACCAGCTGAGATAGTTCAGTAGCACAGCAACATCGGCAATGATTCTTCTCAAGTACAGCAAGAATTTGGTACATCTCATGAACCAAATTCCTCAACATGGGGRAAAAAAAAAGTCATCCACAACAAAAACTGGTGTGGAAGAGATGATGTGAGGAGGGGTCATCAAAACATGTAGGCAGGTGAGGGACAAACCAAGGAGCCAAGTGAACCGTCGTTCCCTCACCTCCGGCTGTGGCCATGCAGCTTAAACAAGTCTTGGAGCCTCTGGGGCTCTGAGGTTCAGCAGTTCCCGTCTCCAGTGTTTTGGCCTTTCAACACTTGTCTCTCCTCTGGAGATCAATAGAAGTGACACAAAAGACCTTACAGAAAAAATTGATTACTCACAGCTTTCGTGCGTGGAAAAAGTTGGGTCTTCGAACAAACAAACAAACAAAAAAAAACCCAAAGGGAGATCATGTACAGTAGGGCAAACAGCACACGCTTACAACATTTCCAAGAGTGAGACGATCACAACGGCTACATACGGATATTTGCTGTACTCATTTGCAATACCTGAAAAAAGCCCTGCTGAGTTTGCGCTGTATTTACACATTGATTGGCTTCTTCCTTGCAAGCAAGTAGCTGCATCCCTTTCCACCTCGGTCCTTCCCTCCCCCRAGTCCTTCCCCCTGGGCTTAAGCTACTCATATCCAGAACAGGAACATTCAGTCTAAGAAAATTTTCTTAGAGCAATATAATTTCTTAAAGAAGATAGCATATTTACACACATCTAACACATGAAAATACTCTATTTTATACTAAATTTCTGTTTCAAATAAACTACAATACTGCATTTTAGCTTTTTGCAGCTTCAGAGGACAGTCCTGATCTGGCATCAACGGGGCTTCCCGCTCACGCTCCAGCAGGCAGCTTGGCCTTGCAGTGGTGCGCTACTGTTGCGTTCAAGTCCTGACAGGTCTCTGGTTGCAGCTCGCTTGCTCGGGAAAGGAATAATGAAGTTCTCGGCAGAGCCATGCTAAACATCCACTCCTTTAATGAGCGATCCTTCTAGGACAATGTTGAAATCTTGCAACGTCTGTAGGACCCGGATAAGGGAGTTGACAGTCATGCGGTCCCGCAGGAGGGCGTTCTCCTCGTACATCCGCGTGATGGGCGGGCACTCTGCCAGCAGCGGGATCCACTGGGGCAGCAAGTGGTCCCTGCAAAGGCACAAAAGGAATTATTTTAACACAAAGGCCAACAGATCTCAAACTGAAACCTAAAAACATAGATCTTTCTTTTGTGTGTGTGTGTGTGTGATGCACAGTGTTTGTACAAAAAAAAAGAAAAAAGCTTCCTGTGTAATCCTGACTCTTAATTTTGCTAGCAAAATCCGACAGAAATAATGGACCATACTGCAGGAATGAAGATGGAAAGATATCAGCAAAAAATGGACAAATAACTTGAAGAATTTGGTAACATGGAAAGTAAAACCCAGGAAAAAAAACAAGCAGAAGACTGTTTTCCAACTGGGTTTCAGCAGATAAGATAAAACCTGTACTTATTTCTAGATATACCACCTTCTCCTCAAATATAATCAATCCCCCCAGCTCAACACTGAAGGCATTCAGAAAGAAAGACTCTGCTAGTATAGTTTCGCCAAAAACGATACCAGACACCCCATTTTCGTATGCAAAATGATGCAGTGAGGATCTAGAAATACACCAGCTCTTGTAAAGCAACTCTGAATTCCCAAAGCCTGCGCTTCAAAGGTACAATTTCAAGATAGATTTCATACCTGTAACTGTAAAGCTGAAAGTTACAAAAGGTCAAAAACATTCTTAGAGCTATAGACACTAGGCATGTATTATTACTGCTCCTTTGCTGCAATTTGCTGTCTACTATTAAAGCTGCCTAAAATAGGAGCTGGATAACTGACAGGTATAAAATATCTTAAAATAGAAAAACAAAGGTATATAATAAAGGTGTAAAGTATTCTTCTAGTCTAATGCAAGAGGACACAGGTAATGAAGAATAGTTAGTTACCTAGTCCCCAGGCAAACCAAAATTTGGAATTTGCCATCCTTCCCAATGTTCCTTGGAGCTGTATTGATGGCAGTCACATAATGACAGAAGGATTTGCATGAAGATCTCTGAAGCAAAAGGCCCTCCTCGTTGTCTCCGATCTGGTCACTGGTTTCAAAATAAGCAACAGCTTTTTCTGTGGTAGGAAAGAAAATCAGAACCCAGTGAGTAAAAAGTGCCTTTTAGAAGTAGCTTATTGCAACTTAGAATTGCACAAGTGAGCCCTTGAAAAAGTAGCCTGCCAAGAGCTATTGCACAGTTTTTACACAGTTTCCTCATTCTAAAAAAAGATAGGTAGCTGGAAAACTCCACCTCTGCTACAAAGCAGTGGTCATGATGTGTAACAGAGCSATGTAACATTAATGAGCCACACAAGACCATCTGTCAATGGTTTAATCGTAAGTGATACCATCAGCTGTGATTTTTCATTTTCTGAATGGGAACTTACCCTCAGGCTAACAATCTCAACTTGTGAGCATGTTTTATGAGAATAAGTAAGTTTTACATTACCTCAACATAGGCCTACAGATAAGTATCACCCAAAGACCAGTCCAGCAATTCTCAGTGATTCTCTAGCTCTCCCAAATAACTAGAAATCTAAGCATTCTGCTCCCTGCCCTTTCCCAACAGTCTCCCTCACATCAGTAGCTATCCTGCCACAGCCTCCAGTCTGCCTTCTTTCTGGACTGAAAAGCAGCTATTTAAGCACTCATGTTTCAGTGAATGACTAGAATCTGACGTGCTCTTAAATTTCTGCATAGATCCACATTCGTCCTTTATACAGAGTTTATTGTTTCTCACCATCCATCTTGTTTCTCAGTCATTTTAAGTAATGTGGAGTGACTGCTAGGCAGGAGCAGGTGGTAGCCTTGCTGATAAGGACCCGATGTCTGTGCATGAGTAGTGTTTTTGCCCTCATCCTCCTTCTCCTTCTGCCTCTGAACAATACAACTGCTTACCTATGAAATCCCAGATGAAGACGTTCTTATGAAAAATGCGAGATGATTTGAATCCGTGGTGGAAGACCTGCTCCAAAGCTGCAACCAGACCATTTTCTCCACACAGCAGGATGGTAAGGCTCCCTCTCTGCAGGAAAGGGAGAGGCTGTAAGCACAACTTGCCTTCTTCTTATGCCCGAAGTTTCAGATCTAAAGGTTAACAGTCCCTAAAAGTGCTTCAATTCCACTTCTGTTTATAAAAATATTTACATCCATTGTAGATATGAAGTAGGTAATGGTAAATAGGAAGTACCTCTTTCTCTGGTTTGTGAAAATGTTTCACAATATTGTTCACAGCTTCTCCGATTCCCTCTTGGATCTGTCCCGCATTAGGCTCTATAAAACGAGGCAGAGCACAGTGGTAGAAGACAGCAACTTTAAAACAGCCACTGAATTGTCATGATGACATAGCTTGAACTAGGAAACATTCTGTGTCTTTAACAGGGAGGAGTTCCTAGAATCATTTGTCATGAGTAACCTGAGCCTTAAGTATAAGCAAGTGACACACAATCTTGGAATAATCAAATAAATTGCCCCACTTAAAAAATGCACAACTGAAGGATCTGCCTTGATCAATATTTTATTTCAGTTAATCATATCCTGCCCATCACATAGTACACAGCAATTCTCTTGCTAAGRGACATGGGCTGGAAGGTTATAGCCCATGGACTCACTTCTATATAACATAGGCTGGAAAGCATTGCACCCATGAATTCCTGGCTTGAACCCACAAGGTTTTATTGAGCCACAAGAACTACATATTTTAGGGACATGTCTAGTCATCACAGCAGTGTGAGGGAGTATAAGCTAATAATATATTTCTATGCTTGGACTGGATCCAAGTCTAAGTTATCTTCAATGTTAAAATGTATGCCCTATTTCTGCTCTTTCTTCAGCTTTATGTTGCTACTGAATCATGCTACACCTCCACCTGCTAATTTAACCATTGCTCTTCCCATGCAGCTGCCTGCAGAATATTTTCAAGTCCCTCATTTGCTTTCTGATAAAACAGACTGAGCTCTTAATACYTCCAGACCTCAAATCATTTCCTAGCTCGTCTGTAAGTTCTTTCTAGTTTTTCAGACATACATAGGTTACCATGAGATTGTCCTACAATCATTATTTTGGAAGCATGGTGTAACTTGGTATCATTTTAGTATGGGATGACCTCCACAGTTTCTGGCACATCTAAAATACATTCTTGTGTGGTTCAAAGGCAACTGAATTATCAGGCTTTGCTTTTCTCAGACCTAAAGAAATGCTCTGCAAGTAGCTATGGTGCCCCACGCCTTSAGCTAATACAGACTTGCCCATGTAAGGAGCTGCAGTGATTCCACGACAGTTTTTAGAAGCTGCATTATTCTTGGAGGCTAATCTTTCCTTGCTTAACATTTTAGCAGTAATGACTTCTAATTTTACTAGAGCTGGACAGATTTACGAACAAGATCCATACTAGGCTCATCTGTATGCTGGAGCTGACAATGTCCCATGCAGTCCCAGCCCTTACAGTCCCATGCCCTGTTGTAGCCAGGTGGAGTTACTCACAAAAAATAACTTCAGGGACACAAAGTGGATCCCTCCYGGGCTCCCTTCAGAGAAAGGCTCCTCCAAAAGGCAGCTCAGAGCATCCACATCAGGCTATGGCTCTGAAGTGCCCTCCAGAKAGGCTGTCTCTCCATGGATTGCAAAGAGAGTCTTTGAAGCTGAGTAGTATTAGCTATGGCCAAACCTGCTTCCTCCTCCTCCTCCTCCTCTATCTTGTATCCCTGTGCTCCAGGAGAAAGAGGTTATTCTCCCTCAGCTGCCACATGGGGAAATTCAGAGAGGTAAGGTGCATCACTGGGCAAGCTGTGGACTTGGAGATGGGGCAGAAGCAAGCTTGTCCATCAGGTTGGCAACYGTCTGCTCTACCAAGCCTCACTGCCACATGGAGCTCCCCTGTTAACAGGGGCTGTTTCTGAGCAGTTACTTGCTGCCCCATCCTGGGAGAAAAGGGAAGGATTTACTTGTATTCTTCCCGGTGAGGGAAGTGATGCTCAGCCTGCGAGCTGTGGTAGGAGACTTCTGCTGGGGTGGGGTACGGCACTGCTTTCCCAGCTCCTCATCGGACGTTGAGGACACCAGCTCCCCAATAAGTATTCGCTCCAAACTGCCGTCGTCGACTCCCTTCCCCAGCCACCGTCCGCACGGAAACCTGCCAGACCAGCCAGCACAAGCGCTTTGGTCACATGCTTTATTTCAAAGCTAGAGAGACAGTTATCACCCATAAACACTGCTAATGGGCAGAAAGCATTCTGCAGCGAAAAACTTTTCACAAACCAGAACTGAGCAGGCAGCATTCACCTCAACACTACTAAAGGGGCAAAACCAGTATATTCCCCTTCATCCTTAGGGGAAGAGAACTATGCAAAGCTTATATGAAAGCACTGGGCGCAGAAAATGTTATACATGTATTGAATGGGCCATGCTTAGACTTCTGCTAGTGTTATTCTTCATTTGCAACCCCGAATGAGCTTTTAATGAATTATGATTAACAATAAAATGTAATGTCTCCTTATATCTATATCCAAACCTCTCACGTGATTGCTCTWCTTCCTGACTCCATCCACAGTGCCACTGAATTCCCAGTCAACTCTGATGGACATGTACACAGACCACCAGTGCTTGTACCCATTTCYTCCTGCTTTTTGCCATACACTGTGGCCAACCCCAAGCTCTGGAGCCCATCTCTCTGACTGATAATTTTCCAAGCCCATATTTAGGAAAAGAATTAAGTCTGCTTAGCCAGATGTTTTGTAAAATCACTGAAGAATTAGGAGATCATTTCTACACAAGTGTGTAGTCATAATAGAAAATTAAGAAGTCATCAAAATCTCGTTTTCTTRAAATCTAAATTTCTACACATTTGTTAGAGTATTTAGGCATGCAAGTGCTTCATTTATTGGCTCCTTTCCAAAGGTTTTCCCYCAAACTGTCATTCCAGCTCTTGGGGTTTAAAGAGTTCATTTATRCACAATTTTACCACACTATTTTAAAATCAAGAGATTTATTACTGGACAGAAATGTAAAATCTCTT
The DNA here is from genome assembly GCF_003343005.1 of Rhea americana. Taxonomy (NCBI): domain Eukaryota; kingdom Metazoa; phylum Chordata; class Aves; order Rheiformes; family Rheidae; genus Rhea; species Rhea americana. The sequence goes on from NW_028187088.1 coordinate 8,162,627, forward strand.
CAAAAGTATCCATACAGTCTGTCCTACTTCAGAATGATATGAAGAAAATACAACATTCAGGTCTCATCTAATATTTATTCAATTATTTGCCTTCGATTAGGGCTTCTGAAATGAGAGAACTGGGGGTGCGGTAACCCAACACAACCCTTTTCGGTACTCAGATCAGTCCACCCTTTTACCCTGTAGCTCTGCCCAGTTGGGAAGACAAATGCTTTCTTGGTAAACCTCCTAAACAACTGCTAGAAATTTCAGACAYGGAAAAATAGAAGACGGATGAAACTTGTTGCTTACTTGTACGTGTGTCCTGTTATTTCATTTCTGACCATGACACAATCAACCAGCCACTTGGCTAATAGCCCTGAGTTGTCATGACCAATCTGAACAGTCGTCATTTTTCCTAAATTCTGGCACTGAAACGAAGAACAATTTTCACTCCATTTAAGTAACAACAGACCACTCCCCCCCTTCTCCCCTCTACCACATGCACACAGGTGATCTCAAATTTATGTTTTTATTCAGGTCACTTTGATTTATATAGTAGGCACTTTCAACCAAATACACAGCACTTAAAAAAAAAAGGAAAAAAGAAAAAAAGAAGAAGAAAGAAAAGGAGAAAGCAGAGTAATTGCTGTTTTGGGGGTTAGACAGGAGAAAAGAAGTACCTTGAAATAAACCTGTTAAAACCTCGTGAAGGGAATATATTCTTTGTTGTGAGAACTCACCCTGAATAATTCTGTGTTAACCACAATTTTCTGAGCTAAGGTGATAAAAAGGTGTGCTTTTGTAGAAGAAATAAATCTTCAGTGCAAACAGCTTCTCAAAATAGCATCTGTAATACTGACCTTTGCTAAGACAAGATCACTCCACACTAAGAAGCAGTCCCTACATCCTTTATTGTTGTCAAAGATCAATTTGCCTACTGTTGGGCAAGACAAAAATCACTAATATGGGAATTAAGATCTCCAAGAGACAGGCACAAGGAAAACAAGGACTGTGAATTCCAGTGCAATACGTAACTGTAGGTACGGTTGGCAGGAACATCTATTAACGTCACCTAAACACTTCCCTTACAAGACCTTGGTTTTCATTGCTTCTAGCATTGACAAACAAGCAGTTCAAGCTGACTTTTTCCATGGGTGGCTACCTAAGTCGATATTTTGGGAAAACTTCAGCCAAAAGAGTATTCTAGAATAGCATTACCACAGTCCTTAGAAATGTCTGTCATTTTGCCTGAGATCTTCTCTACAAAATACTGATGTCTAAGCAGGAGGCAGCTTTTGAAGAGGAAAACATCTTCTCCATCCCAGTCAAAATCCACTTACATTTTGTTGTTGCTTTGGATCAGTTTGCATATGCTTGGTAGATGCAACTTCAATTTCAGTAGCAAATATTCTTAAATAATCCCTCCTTAGCAGTGCTTAAGAGAAGCTGAGTTGTAACCCAGGGCTGGGAGTACAGGGTGGAGTCCAAGGCAAAGAGGAAAAAAACTTCAGCAAGCAGGGAAGAGCCTCCTGGGGATGGGAGCTCTACAGTATGCAGAAGGTTTCACCTGGAGCCAGAAAGTTGCCAAGTAGGAGGCCTAGACTGGCTGGTTGGGAGGATGGGAGCGACCTCCAGCAAGGAGCTAGAGGACAGGAAATTTGGCATTGGCCGAATGTTGGAAAAGGGGCCAGGGTGGAGGTCACTGGGGAGACAGACTGAAGGAAACAGAAACTAGGAAGGAAATTAGAAGTCAGAAATATGCCCAGAAAATGAAAATTAGAATAGCTGGCAAGTAGACCTGGAAGGGAATGAGAAGTAGAAACAGCATAGTGAGGTGAGAAGAGTAGGCTTGGGCTGGGACAGGGAGAGCAGTGGAGCCAGCAGGAAACCTTGCTATGTGCTCATACAAATTTTCGTCTGCCATAGGAGGGGCAGGCAGCCCTATTTTCCTGCTTTTTTTTATGTTTTGCAACCTGGAAAACCTGGAGAAAGTGTGAAATGTTGTGTTCTTAACATAGTAAATCCTCACCAAAAAAATATTTATTTGGAAGCACGTTTGGAAGTAAAACAGAATGAGAGTGCACTCACCTCAAATGTCATTTCTAGGTGGTTTTTAGGAATCTGCATTATGCCCGTATCTCCTAGTTCTCCAGAAACACAAATCCATGGGTTTGATGTGGTTATTGCATTGCTTAATTTTTTGATGGGGATTATCACTGACCTATATGGGATCACTAAGAGCAGGAGAGCAGAAAAAAAAAAAAAATTAGTCCTGACCACTTTTTTTTTCTTTTTTGGTAAACACACTTTATAGACTAAACCATGCTTGGAGATAAATTCCATGTCTCAGCAGTGCTATAAGTAAAACTCCTGCTCGGTACTGCCTGTAAAGGGTGAGACAAACCAACCAAGTGCCCTGCCGTGGCGTTCCCAGTACGAAACCGGTGTGCAAGCAGCTGGTCTGCAGTGCCGCTTGCGGGTCGTTCCCGCACGCGCTACCGCCTGCACGCAGCTGCTTCTTAAATCTCTGCCAACAGGAGACGGCGGCTCTCRCAGCTCTGCAGGGGCTGTGGCGAGAGCCCCCGGGAGCCCACCCCTGGGCCCTGGGGGGCTTTCGGGGCAGGAGGTCCTAAGCGAGGCTGCGGCTTGGCGCGGGCACCGGGGTAGCGGGGCGCAGCGTGCCGGGTGCGGGTGCCGCAAGGTGGTGCTGCAGACTGGCGACAGGCGCAAGCGTTCACCTTGCAGCGAAAGCTGTTCAAAGCAAGGGCGACCTCCTTGTTTATCGGAGAAAAACTAGACTAAATTAAATTAAAAAGGGGAATAAATCTCATCTGCGTCAAGCCACCCCTGTGTGGTGAGGGTGAGGCACACAGAAGGTTATATGGGGAACTGGGAATAACAGAAATATTGGCAAGGCTGGTAATGGCATAGTCAGACCAAAGGCTCAAATCTGAGGCGTCTCTCTGAACATCCCCAATCTCCGTTTTGTTTTATGCATTTTTTTTTTAAATCTGCACCATTCATATGTGCTTCAGACAACAGGAACAGCCCTCCACCCTAGTTTCGATTTGACTGTGAGATATTGTATGCTAGCACTACAAGACTGTTCTTAYGTTTAAAAAGCTGCTTTTGGATAAAATAAGTGAGCTCTCTCTCTCCCCCCCCCCCTTTTTTTTTTGTGCTGTATGTTGACACTGCACTCAGGAAGAAATCCCAAAACTCCAAGCACTTGTCTTACAGGAGAAAGCTGCCAAGCAGGATGGCCCAGAGGAACAAGGTAATCAAGGATGAATAAACCTCCTTGCATGTGCTAGTTTGGAGGGGATTTTTTTTTTTAAGAGGAGAAAAGTTGAATGAGCAACTAGTCTGACAACCAAGAATTACTTGCTTCACTTCACTCAAAATTGATAAGAAAATGAAAACTAAAGTCAATCCAAAAAAAAAAAAAAGGTCATGTCATGGGGTTCTGCCTTCTCAGCAGTGTCTAGTGTAAGAGGGACAAGGAGATTTGTGTCCAGGTTTCGATCCAATCCCTCCTCTCATTCTCACAGGAAAGGCGGTGGGACGGAAATCTTTTGGCCACTTAATGAGAGAGRAAGAAATGAAAAATATACAGGGCAGCACAAAGTGCCTTGTATTTCATCCTCCAAAACTTCCATCTCCTTCTCAGGTTGCAGTGAGCAGGCTGCTAGGATGCACATTTAGTAAAGGCCAGAAAGAAACATGAGGGTGTAGTGGGCTTTTCTCAGAAGAAAGATAAAAGAGGACCATCTCAGAAAGAAAAACTCTAAGTGCTACAGCACTCTGCCGATTACTCTCCTCTGCTCTTATCCACAACACTCCCACACAACCTTGAACTCCAGCTGGTTTCCCAGAGCAACGCCCTGCCCTGACGATCCCASCAGCTACACCAAGGTTTCCAGATAAGGGCTCAGCCAGTTAGACAACAGCACAGCAACATCCTCTCATACACATCATGACAACAACTAATTTTTATTCAAGGGGAGTAAAATTGACTCTCCAACTCACTGATTGTGGTGAAGACACTTGTGAAGCAGAAGTAATCCACGGCATTGAGCGAGAGTAGGTGATACAGGAACTGTTCTCGTTCTTCTTCACAGCGCAGAAAAGCGTAACGCTTGTAAAGTTTCCTGATAGAAACAAATATATTGCTGTCTCATTGAAAAAGCAGCACACATCTTAACAGGTCTTTGAATCTTGGAACACCAGATGAGGAGTTGATCTTCACCAGAAGCATGAAAAGTGAGACCCTCAACTAATATAAGCTGCTGGAAACCCACTGCAGCTAATAAAAATACACTTATTTATGCCAGTTGCATTTCTAGTAATTTTTATTTAACAAATGCAACCCCTTATAGAGAYGCTGATCATGCTCCTCCACACCCACAGGCCAGGACCACCAGCACAGAGTAACATTAACTGGGCAGGGAGTGTACACATATGACTGCGCAAGCAAAGGGGCACATATGTCAGCTCCTCAGCCCTGTTGGCTATTCCCAACTTTATTCACCTGCAGCAACACCGGCCTATGCATAGCTAGAAATCTGATATGCAGGTAGCTCTGAACGCAATGGCCTTCCCAATCAAAATAAGTGCCATGCTAAATGTACAGAAGACTTAGGGCACATCTGCGATGCAGACAGTCTCATGATGGCTCTGAAGTATGGACGCACCTGAGTTAGTGCCATGCTAATCCAAGTGCCACGCTGAGTGCTGTGTCCAGGTCAGCATTACCCTCTACACCATGCATGTGTTTCACAGACCACGCTGAGCTCCATGGTTCCCTGGCCAGACCACGGAGTTCATCTTTTTAAAGCATCAGTTTTGTTTATATTGTATCAAAGCACAGATATAAACTAGTACTACTCACAACAGCAGATCTGAGCCAACACACAGCATTCCCATTTAAGCCCATTCAGGCTTTCCCCTTATCATCCCCATGGATGATATGGTATGAAATAAACTTGCCTAATACCCTAATCTTCCTTCCACTCCACCCTCCAACACAGAAAGCTAAACAGAAGGCATCAAAAAACAGAAAGCACGAAACCGTGCTAGGTACCATCCCTCCACTCCTTCGGTTCTGAGATGCCATCACATCACCTCATCTCCCGCTATTACTAGATTTGAGTACTTGTTAACTTCTGATCTAATCATCCACATAACTCATCACAAAGCCAGTTCTTCTACAAGCTGCATGCTTCAGCCTGGACATTATCTTTTCAGAGGATTTGTTTTTTCTAAAGGGGTTGCTGTCAGGGGAACATCTCCACAAGCAGTTACATTGGCAGACCACAGCAAGCTTTAAGTGTGTGTGTGTACRCACTTGCAAAAGGAGGAAAAAGTGGGAAAGCCAAGAGAGTGGGAGGGTTGACCTCTAAGCCAGCTCCTCTGCAGTGAGGATGAAGGCCTGCAATTTGCTTGAGCTAGCCTAACGCAGGGCTGCTGGGAGAAACGGGGCATTCCTGACCCTCCGGCTTCATTTGTGCAAGACACAGTGATTGAAGGGCTGTAAAGTGAATTGGATCAAATGCACTGATCTGACCAAAACCTAACCCCTCCTCCCTCCAAAGTGCAATTAGTTTTCCAGGCAGATTAGCAGACTTCTGCCCTGTTGGGTGGGCTAACACCTCCTTCATCAGCCACGCTCTGCTGTTCAATCCTGTCTAGCCAGAAACCACAGCACCTGAGATACCTGCAGATGTGAAAGTAAAGCTTTGAGAACAAGAGCTGACTTACTTGGTGAGTGCCTGGTTGGAAAGCAGCTGCTTCAGGTGCTGAGACAAAAGTTTCTTTTCCAGGGAAAGCCTTATCCAGGCTCGGGCTCGTCCCACGTCTGTCTTTATCTCACTCATGTTCTGAACGTGCCTGAAATGGGGGGAAATAATAAATCAATCACAGAAATCCTAAGTACTCCAAGTAGCGGCATCCAGCATGACACAGCAGCCGAGTTGGGAAACATCTCTTGACAAGAGCTGCAGCACGGCAGACAGAGCTAAACCCCACTTCCCAGAAAGTGCAATAGCAGTTCACACAAATACTGGTAATTCCCAAAACCTTGGTGAAAACAATTTCTAGAGAAGCTGATCCCCAGAAATAAAACTCTTAAAGAAATTGTACTCTTAGGAAGAAGCCTTGAGTCCAATTTAAGCATGGACAGGTCCGCTCCAGCCCCTGTGCCATGCTCGGCAGCACGAGCCTCCAGCTGGCCTGGGGACACGGCACCGTGCAGCCCTTCCTGGGCACCGCTGCGGGCAGCTGGGACATGCAGTGGTGCACGCCTGTGGGACCTCTCRGCCGCTTCGCCTCCCAGAGCTGGTGTGACCAAGCAAGCTGTGTGGATCGGCCCATCGCTGCATTGCCTGGGGTGGACGCCCCCACAGACACTACCTACGCTGCTAAAAATGCAGCCACCTTATGAGTCCTGTTACACTGCGGTAGCTGCCTCAAATGCCAATGCAAACAGGCACCTCTGTGAGGGCAGAGGACATGCATCTTAAAAGTTTCTCCAAACCACAATGTAGTCTGAAGATAAGTCTAAATACAAGAGTGATTAGAAACTCACTGGCTCTAACAGACCTCTCAAATAGCAGCAGCAATGGGAAATTCCAGGAAAAGAGGATTATTAGAAGAAACAAGTGACAGGCACGCTCCAGAAACACTTAACATTACCTTGGTCCTAGCCAGCCTGTATCAGACAGGTCTGGGAGTCTAAACAAAGTCCTTCCAGCAGAAACAGTGCAGACTGCCTTAAAACACTAGCTCTTTTATCCAAGGAACACACTTGTTGCAAGATCTCTCCCCTTTCAAGGGATGTAACAGACTCTCACATAAGAGATTATCTAAAACTGAGCAGCCTACAAGCTCCACATGCTTGGTTTGTAGGAAAGCAGAACTGTTTCATAGGGGCTTTCTTCTTCGGTTTTGCCTGTCTTTCTAAAAAATTCCCTTATTTCAGGTTGGAGACTGCCAGAAGCTGTAGTCCTGAGCACAAGGAGCTTTAGAGGAGGAAGAGAACTGCCACAGCAGATTGACGCTGCTTCCAAAAACCCCCTACTTAGTTAAATAAATAGCAAGAAAAATGAGTAACAGTTTCCAGCGGGGGAAAGAAAGGGCTGCAATTTCTTAATTTTTACTCAGTCTGCATGTTAAGCGCACAGGCAATTCAGCACCAAACCTTTGTAGCAGGCTTAAAGTCTCATCAACCGAGTCTGAACTGATCTTTGTTGCCATTTGCTTCCCAACTCCTACATCATCCTTTAAGCCCTTCCGTACACTGAAGAATGCTAGGAAATCTGGCTATGTTTACTCTGAAGAAAATCCAACAAAGTCATGCTGTGACTGATGCTTTTACGTTGACTAGTATAGTGTCACTGTCTCGTGCTTTTTCCCATCTGTTACAGCCCAGCGCGTGCTTTGCGTTATATTTAGATTCTGCATTATTTGGGAAAAACACTCTCTTGTTTACAGAGCTTCTGACGTAACAGGRCTACAGCCTTAAAGGCAGATTTACAACGTACGATGCGGCACTGTCCAGAAATGCATGTCAGCTCTGAACGAACGAGGTCGATAGCAGAGGCAGCTCAGCAGCACCCAGCCCTGTTCTCTGCCCAGGCTCATCCACCCCAACTCTCCGAATACCGGAGCGCCCTCGCAGTACCAGCCGAGGCGTCTGCGTCGCGCTGCCCTGGGCTGCAGGTACATATCTGCATCGCCGTCAGGAATAAGCAATCGAGAGGAACAACCGCAGCTTGCCAGGGGCAAAACTCAGGTTAGTTCAAACTCCCTTAAACAAAACAAAACAAGAAAGAGTTTTTTTAAAAAGAAACTTTCTTCCTCTTTTGTAACACGGCGCGCAGACGGCTCTCTGATGGAGCGGATGAGAAGCTCTATTTCTCGGTGAACTGCAGAGAGGGCACCGGAAGGGCACGTTACACTCACACATGCAAGTCCTTGCCCTTTATAAGCCAGTCCAGCAGCGATGCCCCCCTCCGGCAGTGATGCCTACTGCCTGAATCACTGTCTGGCTCCTTGCTGCTGCCGCGGGAAAGCACTTTGTGAAGCAACCCCCTTCCCGGCCCAGAACACGGCAGCGAGCGTTAGACCTTCCAGCACGGACAGCTGGGCATGCGATCAGAGGGTCCTTCAGAAATAGGATGTGCACTTTACTCGACTACATCATGCTGAGACACTCTCTTCAGACATTTAAAGGCTTTGAGATGGGGGAGATCAAAGAACAGGATTCTCCCCCCTCCCCGCAGTGCTTGGCTTAAATTACATCTAATATAAAAAGCAAGTAGACTGTGTTATTCTCCTGTGAGTAGGTTCAAATACAGATGGACCCAAGCCTTATTCCATGCATGCTCTGTATGTCTCCATTACTTGTTTCTGGTTCAGATCATATTTATATAAATTGCGCATTTGGGAAAAATAAGGCTCTGCAATCATGCAGCTCGACAAAAACGTTAAAAAGATTCAGTGATCRGTCTTGGTGTCAGCAGAGGCAGCTTAACAGAACATTCAGGAACTCAAATTTATTTAATTCTCAGTGGTGAGAGTCAGAACAGCTCTATTTTTATCGGTGACCTAAGTGTGAGTACTGTATGCTCTCCAYCGCACAGCAAACTCTTCTTGTCAGCGCACTCAACAGCAATTTCCATGCAATTCCCAAGGTTGGGACTAGCTTTTAATTCCATTAGTAAGAAAAAAAAAAAGAAAAATCCGTTTTCCCCGTCGGATGCGAGCCTGGGGCACGGCGAGGAGCACACTTTGCAAACAGCTGTGCTGGCGGAGGAGGGGACCCTGCTCAGCACCAGCATGCCGCCGCTCGGGTGATCGCTCGTGCGGGGTCCCCGCTAACCCCGTGGCCAGCCCGCTCTCCCCGCTGGGTCCCCGTTTAGGCAACCTCGCGCGAGCCACCAAAAGCAAGCTGTGCTGAAGGCAACGCTTTGTCCTGCAGCCACTACTTCAGCGAGCACCACAACCCGTCCTTCTAACTTCAGCGTGCATCTGTGCGCGCAAGCGAACGTTAAGCAGCGGTCCTCGCAGGCAGGGGAAAGTATGCCACGGGATTACGTACGACTTATCCAGCTCACCATCTGCCCGGGATTTGACGTGCTGCCCGCGGACAGCCACAAACACACAAGGTGCTACAAAGGCAGTGCTCTGCCCCCGAGCTTTTCCCCCACAAAAAGTGGCGGACTCGGTCTCGCGATTCAAGCAAGAGAGTTCAGGTTTGCAGCGGACTTTCTCGCAGCTGCGCGGAAGCCCCYGAAGCCTGCCCACCTCCCCTTGCACGGCGCGCAAGCCTCGGCTCCAAACCCCTCTGCTGCCTTGCCCCAAACCGGCCCTCGACAGGCCCGCTGGCCTCGCGGGCTACCGCTAAGCAAATAGCTGCCAAATCCCCGGAGAGAGGCTGAGATGACAGGCACATGCTCAAAACGACCTCTTGGCATTATATTCCTAATTACACTGCAGAAATTCTCCTTCCTCTTCCCTCCGCCTTTGTGCCTCGTTTTAGCCCTACGTGGCACGTCATATTCTTCAAAAACCGAGTGTGAGAYGCTTAAACCACATTACATTACACAAATTAGTTACACACTACAGGTGGGAAGAAAAGTCATTTTCTTCCAGGGAAGTCTGACTAATCCGTGTGCTCTCGCATCTGAAAAAAAATGGTAATTACACACACGGCTAAATCACATCATTGTTATCAATGTTTTGTGAGCTAACTACAATTAATTTCTTTACTGTGCCTTATTTTTACATGGAAGAGGGAAGTGGCATTACGAGGAGCGATGCTCACGTTTCCTCACACATTACACTGCTAGCAGTTCTTCGCAGATGAGCACTATTGCGTTATTTCTTCCCCCGTCTCTGTGGCATTTCAACCTCAGCTGAAATGCCTACCCACGACAAGCGAAGCATCAAAACGGTGGCTAGATCTGGCAGCGGCTGGATCGAGGAGATGCCCTCGAGGACGACTGCCCGGTAYCGTCACATCAGCCCCCCAATGCTTCCCGCTCTTCAGTCAGCCAGGTTTCCAAACAAAACTTTGGAAAATGCTCGCCGAGGCTAGACTGTGGTCTCCTACAGAGCTCTTCATGTACTTCATAATTCAACTTTAAACTCCCTGAAATACTAAGACATTTGACAGCAGAGAAGCCTGGGAGCGCTGGCTTTTGAAAAGCAGCCAATGTCTCTACACCAATTAAAGAAAAATCAAAGCTTCCCTCTGTCCCGAAGGCCGAGAGGTGCRCTCCTCCTGAACCAAGAGATGACCCGGGAAGCTCAGTCCTTACTGCAGAGGTTTTCCTTTCTAGCTCTGCCGTGAAACCTGCTCAGAGTAGAGCCTGCCAGCTGCCCCCTCCAGCTGGCAGCCACTAGGGTACGCCGAGCTCTTTTTTTCATTTTTCTTATTCTATTTTTTCAAGCGTTTATTTACATTTATAATTTGCATAGTCATTACCTTTTCTCATGGAATACTAACTGAAAAGAAGAATACTGCTCAGACATCACTAGCAAATTTTTATGTCCTTTGCTTTGTCTATCAGCTATACTTGTTTGCTCAAATAAAAGCAAACAAAAAGAAACAAACTCAGAGGGTACCAAGTAATTCGACACCTCTGTAAAAACATTATCTGTAGAAGATAGCTTCGTCACTAGAAGAAACTCCCTAAGGTAAATGAAAACAAAACCAAGAAAAACAGTGCATTTTTCCTTGTCTTTTAGCTAAAATAAATCAAGTAAATACATGAGAAGATTTGTAAAATAAAAAGGTAACACTCTCCAGATTTGAACGCAGCACTGAAGATGCTTTTGGATGTAAATCCAAAGCCTGTGAAGATCTTTACCTTATACTACCCAATTAAAACAACTATTAATGCTTTAGAAATCAAATTACATACCTCATATCTTGTATTAGGGAAACCCTCAAAGTAGGCAGAGTAATTCCTGTATCAGACTTTCTTCTTTCTGTTCCAACAGCTACTGTATTGAAAAAAATTCATGAGGTTAATATGAAATTCTACTAATGGTCTGCAATGCATTTGTTTTACATAAACACTAAAATCTTAAGTCACTGAGAACTGCAGTGTTTYTGTGCATTATCATTAATGCTATCCTGGAAACACAGACACTGACAAAATGATGTTATCTTTCCTTAATCCATCACTGAAACTGGAGATTCAAAAGCTTCCTTTTTTGTATGTGCAACACATTCAAATACATATATATATATATATATATATAGACAGATATAGATAAATAATGAAGAATTTTATTAAATCTCATGCTCCTGTGGAAAACAGCTGAGAACGGCACGATAAACTTAAAGAAGATACAACAGCATATTAGACGCTAAGAATGTCGAGCATTTCTGTCCTTTGGTATTGGGATCAAAGTGCTTYGTGGTGACATATTTTGCTCTCAGGAATTTGTGCCTGACAGTCAGATTGCTTAGTGCATTACTCACAGAAGATTATTAAAGGACTTCTAATAAGTGAGATCAGTTTATCCATAGATACGTTTTTTAGGACTGATCGTATATGTTCCCATAAGAAGGATTTGAAGGATTTTGAAGAAAGCTGAATGATGACATTCAGTCCCCTTCCAAATGGCTGCTCTCCATTAGCCAACTAGAGAGGGTCAGGATATGTACACTCATGCCCTGAACACATACTTCAGTTTTTAAGTTTTTTGTGAAATGTCTAATCCCAAAAGGCACTCTGTAACTAAGTAACTATTGCTAAGAGGAGTTCAGTATCATTAATGAGAATTACCCAGTTGGATCTGCTGCTACTTGGAGGGGGCAGAGTCCCTGGAAGATGACACACTAAGTTCAGAGATTTTTTCTGCAATGTTCAGCAGCAGCCCTGGACAGGGCAATCTCAAGGTCATCAGAAACCCAACCTCTGTCACAACAGGGAGGTAATTTAGTGACTGTAAAGGGCCAAATAAAAGCAAAATTGAGAGCYTAGGATAGAGATTAATTACACAACTCTGTCCACCAGTACAGAGATTTATTGAAGATGGATGTATTCACATAGAGTTTTGAGCCGCATGGTAACTGAATGAAAAAATATCAGCTGTCGCAGTCACAGCTCCAGACTTAAATTATTTCAGAAATAATCTACAGAAACACTGCTTCTCTCACCTCACTTAATGCTTACAGCGAGTTAAAATGGAATAAAGACAGCGAACAGACAGGAAGTGATTTTCCAGACAGGGATAATAATTACGTTCATTTGCCTCGAACAATGTCCAGGCAACTTCGTAATGATTATGAAAGGTCTCAAAATTTAAACGAGTCATAAGCAAATACACTGAAAGTACTGCATGGATTTTATGTGGTTGCACTGCTCCTACCAGCCCCAAGTTCATTCAGTGTAATGGGATCTCACATGGAGGGAATTGCCAAGTACCCACCTGGGGACTCTGCACTATGCTCTTGCTTCTCTTCTCTCTCCTGGTATTGAAGTAAATGGGACCACAAAGCCGATTTCCCCTGAAAATTAAATATATATGTAGAAAGTAGGTTTAAATAAATCAGGCAAAAGAAAGACCAATAAACAAGGCAAGATAATGGGGTGGCCTCGCATTTCTTTGGGCCAGAAGTTGGGTGATGAGAGTCATTCCTTTTCTYTCAGGTCAGGAGACCTACAGAAGAGGGAAGACAGCCCCACTGAGTTTGCAGTCATGCTGCTTGCCTTGCTTCTTTCAGTCCTCTCCCCAGGCCTCCCCTCTGAAGGCTGAACGAGAAGAAACCAAGAACCTGTTTGACAACACTGTGAGGTGCCTCTCAAAAAAACTCACACGGTACGAACCAGGTTCTCTGAGCCCAGAGATACCTCTCACATTATATTGAGCTTACTCCACTGAGCAGCAGCTTAAAAGGCACAGAYGGCATTTGGTATTTTCTAAAGAACATTGTTTATATGAAGTCTCAATTTCCAGTTACCAACCTGCTTGACCTGCAGACCATGGCTCCAGATTCTTTCTAGCAGATCACAGAGACTAGCAATTAGCGTATTTTCCTCCAGACCTGTTATGTTGGCTTCTCCATGTCCAAGCTCCACTGCTTCATGGCCCATCTTCTCTACCAACATGCGTTTAGTCTAAAAAAATCCCCAAAGGTTTCTAAGCATCTCATCCCACTAAGAGCAGAACTTTTATATTGATTTTACTTATATATGCTTAGGGAAGGTGGTCTAGAGATTATCTCTAATAGTCTATCTAGAGAAAAAAACAAATCTTTCTACAGGGACTGTACATTAAAAAGACTAATACAAAAAAGTTTGTATTAGTACTCCATAATGTCCTATTCCCATACCTTTATAGATTACCGACCTGTATCAAAGGTAGAATATTGATCTAGATGCATTTTTAAGTTCAGCCAGTGTCACTGTGCTTAAGTTACAGCTATTAAACTTTAAAACATAGGTAATACAGTATTTCACCATCTGCAACTGATACAAAGACACTTAGAAATTACGTTTTTGTGGCTACCAAAACTTCTTTAACAGTAAGAATGGCGATAACTTCATTTGTTTTACATTAACAACATACACAACCATTGCATGTGCTGAACTTTTTGTCAGAGGGTTTCGAGCCCAGAATGTTTATGCTACATTTAAATATGAACAGTTAAAGGAAATTCTCCCTGAGATGTCTGCTCATGTTGATTCTCCTTCCCATCCTTTTTATTCTTTCCATCAACTTTGACAACATAAACAGAAGAGTTATACTATATATTTTTTTATATTCTAGCAGTTGGAAATTATAACACAAAGCAGTATAGCAGTATCTGCTCTGCAATAGTGCAAGATACCAACAGACCAACACTGCTCCAGCTGTGAAGGAGTTTCAGGACACAGTYTGCAGCAGCTATTTACATTCAGCTTAAGCAACAAGAGAGCATGCACAGGGGAGGGGGAGAAGGTACCTTCATCCGACATTCCTTCAGTAACCCTTCCACAAATTTGCAGTTGGTCTGCGCAATCACAGCTGGAGAGAGGTCTGAGAGTTTGGGCTGCCTTAGATTTTTCCCTAAACTCCTTGCCTCCTGCATGTATTTCTAAAAATARAGAGAATTATTTTAGATATTACAAGTCACAGGGATTCTCCTCATCCTAATCCTAGGCAAGCAAATGCTAGCAAAAAGGAATGAGCTACTGTTAATTCAGGAACAACATTGTGATTTGTCTGATACTTAAGGGTTGGAAAAGTGGAATAGTCTTTTATGACAGCAGAAAAGCAAGGTATTTTCCTGTGTGGTACCAAACCCACCAACATTAGCTAGTGAACTGTGCTGTTAACCACTAGCACAAAGTTAGCCAAAAGAAGTGCCTAAAAGTGTGATACTTTCATTCAGCATGAAAGTCAAAACACCAAYTACAGTGTCTTTCCATTGTTATTTGATTTTCACTAGCAAAAAAAGAAAAAAGAAAAAAACTGTACATAAATGGAAAAATCCTTTTTAAAGTAATTATAAAATGCAGAACTACACCTAGTGAAGGAGAAAGATTTCATGCGTTACCTTTGAACGGACCTTCATCTGGATAGTTTATGTGGGAAAAAACAKACTTGTCTTTATCTCAACTCATAATTACAAGTGGAGCTTGTTTTAAASAAAACTGGCATGTAGGATCATTCATGTTTTTACTGGGGGGTGGTGGTTGAGAAGTGTGGACAAAATCAGTAGGATGAAAAATGAGAAGTATGAAAATTGAGAAGTATGGTCAAAAAAAAAAAACTGGTCATGCTGTTTAAGAAAGAACCAAACTAACAAAAGCCTTTTAAACCTTCTACTCCTTCCACTACTCTGGTAGGTGGAAGGTGTTAAGCAAAAAACCCAAACCTTTCAACAAATGTCTGCTACTCCTAATGTCAGTAAGAGGTCTACACACTCAGCAAAACTAAAAGTTGGCCACATTCAGGAGCGTAAAAGTGGAGGCTATTAAAAAGTTGCCCAAATGTTATTCAAAAACTGTCTGTTAAAAAGAGTAGATATAATGTTGCTAAGTAAAACAGACTTCAAAAAAACCCACAGTGCTGGTATTTGGATGCCGGAGATCTGTGTTTTCGTGCAAGCCCTGTGATCTTCCCCSTGTGCTTTTATCCAGTGAAGGCTGCCCCTTTCGAGGGACGTTACGGGGCAAGCACTGCTCTCCCCAAGGGCCCCCGGCACTTAGTGCTGCCCTTCGGGTGGGTTTTCTGAGGAAGGAGCAGCCACGGAGATGGAGAACTGCAGCCCTCCTAGAGCCTTCTATTTGGGGAGAAAATCATTTATTTAGCAAAAGTAAAATCCAAACACACTGAAGGTAACTGCAGTTATTCATGATTTCTTTCTAATGGAAGTGTAGTGATATTTGGACTCCTCTGGCTTTTTTGGTTACAAAATTCGGCCAGGGGCAACCTAACATCAGTTCAACAGGTCAGACAGGAATGTAGGACTGACATGGAAATCTGTGTTCAACTAGTTAGTAAGTGCTCAGTGAAGTAATTACAACTTCATTGTAAGGACTTAAAAATAGTCGAAAAGCTACTGTGTACAGAAAAAAATCACAGCTGATGAAAGCGTGTTGTTCAACAAGTAAACTCGCAAGTGACTTTCATCTAACTTAGTGCACAAATTAGCAATAAAAACAGTGAAAAAGCAATCCTAGGAACAACTAATTAGGAAATCTAGTAATTCTTTTTAAAAGGAAGGGATAAAGAAATGCAAAGTGCGGTTATAGTCTGAAGAGTGCAAAAAATCGACAACCTTACTTTATTCATTGTATGCTTTGCTATTTTATGAAAAAAAATTGAATATAGTTAGCTCTTAAAAGCTCAGCAAAAGGACGAAGGCGGCCTGAGAAAACCAGGTGAACGYTGCGTGCCCGTTCGCGGGTACCCGCGCGCTGCCACCCTCAGCGGTCGGAAGGCCRCGCTTTGGGGACGCGGCGTCCCGGGCTGCGTCACCGCGGGGCAGAAGGAAACAAGGCAAAATCCTGCCCGGACCGTCTCAGAACCGCCCCCTTCGCCGGGCAGCCGGTGCGGGCGCCCGAGAGCTCATTTCCCCTTACTTTTCCGATTATAACCGCACTTCGGATCCCTGCGGGGACGTGCTCTACGGGGAGGGGAAGAGGCTCGGGACGTGCCGAAGGCAGCGGTTCCTCGCGCTAGCGACACTTCGGAAGCAGCTTTGGACAAGAAAAACGGGAACGTACCAGGCAGCACTCAGAGAAGGATTTTTTGGGAGGCCGTGCAGGAGGGGGCGGCCCCTGGTCCCACTCCCAGAAGGCCATCGAGTTCTGGCGAAGCAAAAGCTCCTCCGATGGCTAAGAGGGGGCAGATACCCCAACGGCCGCACGGCCAGGGAGGAGGAGGAGACAAAGCAAAAGAAGCATGCGTGTGATCCACGGCCCGGAAGAAGAAAGTAAAACACCACGACAAGGCATCGAAAAGGCTCTGCTGAGACACACACACGGCAAAGTTTAAGATACGCTTGCAACGCCACGTTAACAAAAATAACAGCGGCCACATCTGCAGAGGCTGCTCCGCCGCGTTTCCGCGAAGCGTCACCCGAAGCTGGGACCCAAGGGTGCGCTTCAGCGTTCAAGCTCTTTTCAGCCGAGAACGATGACGCTGGTCAGAATTATTCAGCAAGATTTACCCCAAAGCAGCATGAATGTTGTACTTTTGCTAGTGACATATGTGAGGAACACATGGACATCAATGGAAAAATACGGCAGAAAATACTTAACGAAGGACGAGAAATGGAAAAGATAGGAAAGAAATGCATATATGTGACTGATATTTAGAGGATGTGTGGGAGTCTCCAAGCTTTAGGCCTAAAAGGGCCCCAAACCCTCAACCTTTCAAATAGGCTTACCTCTGTCAGTAACCTACTTTAAAGCCAGAAAGAAAAACCCTTAAAAGAAGAAGGAGTCCTGCCTCTTCCGCCTCTAAAGAGCTGATGTTTAGGTAGATACCTGACTTCTGCAAGACCTTCCTGCTGGCCAGCTCTGTAGCTGAGCCTGCGTTGGGGCCAAGGCTCTGCTCTCTTCATGCAGTTTAAGGACTGGGCTCTAAATCAGCAAACACGCTATTTTCCTGATGGAAARGGGGGCTCTCTTATTAGAGGAACGCAGCTATTTTATTTATATTCTGAGTTGTGAAGCTGCACAGCGTATCCAAGCATCCGCGGTGGCCGCAGAGACCCGCGGAAACCTCCCGGGCAGCAACGAAACTGCTGGAAGAAGTTTCGAAGCCTCGTTCGTCTGAACGCAGGGGTGAGAGCCGGCGCCGCCACCTACCTCCCTCAGGTCGTTGTCGAGCCCGACGTGCTCCGAGTGCTGCCGCAGGCGGTCCTTCCTCCGCTGCGCCGTCGTGCTGCGGCTGGCCCAGCGGCTGGAAAGACAGCGAGGAACAACGAGCCACGCGTGAGGGGAAAAGACCGGGAGGGAAAGCCTGGGAGCCCCCGCGCCAGCCTCCCCCAGGCAGCATCTGCGGCACATCCCACCGAAGGGCCTTCCTTTCGAGGCCTCCCTTCCCACCAGCCCGCTCYGGGACGTGCAACGTTGATGCCACTACCAGGCAAACCCCCCTTACKGCCTTTATTTGCTGCGTTGGCTGAAGTTTGCTAAAAATGGTGCCTGTATGAACGAGGAAAATATGACGATGTACGCCGAGTGACAAATTCAAACAGTTTTTCTCTCTTTTGTGAGGCTTTCTAGGTACTTCTGTGGTTGGAATTACCCCTGGGAACGCTGCTGCTGTGACAGTAAGTGCTACAATATAGGTAAACCTACATTTAAAGGACACAGATGATATTAAGATTCCCGGGATTAATCATGTTGCTGACCTTACCATTTTTTCCCTCTTYGTTTGGTTTCTAAATAGCACAGAAAAATTACACTTTTACGACATCTTCATTTACGTCCAGTTCAATTTTTCTCATCTTAAGCTATTACCTGAAAGTAGCCACTTGGTAAGCTGRTATGAAACAGAGCAGCTTTAAAGCTCCCAAGTGTCCAAGCTCCTTTACGCCAGATATGCATAAAACACAGCACAAGACAACTCCGTCCCCAAAAACATGAAGTCTCAAGTGATCATACGACTTCTGATAGTACCATAAAATTCCATCAAATCCTTGAAACCAAGAAGTTCAACTGGTGCAGAGAATAAACTAATTGATACATTATTTATAGAAGAAAGTTGAAAAAACATTGTTATAGAGCAATCTATAAAGCCYTAAAAATAAGCATCTTAATGCCCACAAAATCTACATCTTCAAAGTGATGTTACTTACTGTGGTTGCGCTTACGAACAAGTTTTTAAATACAGTGAAAAAATCATAAATAAATTAAAAAAAAATCCCTAAGTGCATAGCCTTTCAGCTGCTTCATTACATCACTCCTGCCTCTCTCCCATGATTCAAGAGGTTCAAGAGCGAACCCAAAGCAGATGAGAACAYGAAGCCCACCCAGCACCACGCTCTGGTGTCGGACAGCGCATGCGCGAGCAAAGCTTTGCCTGCGAGAGAAAACCAAAGACCACGTTTTGACTGACTGTCTGGGTCAAAAGGCCTAAATCRCGGGACCTAAAGTTTCTACGGCCGAAGTCCCTTCCCAGGCTTCAAACAACATCAAGAAAACAAGTACAGTGCAAGAGACAGGCACTGGGGTCAGCATGTAATTACGGMTCAGCACTTCATCATCCCACAGGACATGAAATTTTGCTTTTCTTTTTCTTTTTTTTAAAGCAATGCAACCTCAAGTCTCTTAGTAACCAAATGAAAGAGAACAGTAAATGTCTGAGGAGCAAACATTTGCACCTTCTCCGAAGAATACATTACTGACACAAGCGCCTTTGCACCTCACCAGAAGTTCTTAAAATATACAGTCCGTGACTTTAGTAAGCCACCACATTTTCAAAAACAGCAGCTAATGTYTGATGAGATTAACTGTGGTGGTGGTGGTGTTACATTTTGATTATCTTAGCAAGCAGAAATGTGGCAAAAAAATCTGCCTCCTCAAATAAAGGGTAGTGGAAGTAAAAATAACTTTAGCTACTGGTCTCTAGRTATCTTCTACTTACTGCAAATTATAATGCCTACACATCACATAACGGAACACTAATAACACATTCGAAAACAAATTTATTGATTTTATATGACTATACCGCTTTTTTTTTTCTGCTCCAATTCATATTATACATTCTGAATTCTAGACCAAGGTTTGAYTCCTTTCCACCTGCCTTTTTTTTGCAGTTACTGGAAGATTTAAAAATTGCTGCYGACTTGCTTTGAGGCAACACATCTCACTGACAGTGAAGGCAGAATACAGCCCACAGAATAATTACAGGTAAGTCAGAGCATTTGCAGTTAATTCCAGCCCTGTATCCCATTCGGGGAAGCACGCAGCTCAGGCCCCGGCTTAGTAATCAAGACTATCTGAACATTTTTTAGTATACAAAAGTGAAGATTATTGGCTGTTTATAAGAGAGGGGGAAAGAAAGAAAAAAGATTGCTGTTCGTTAATCAGAGCAATTAATCACCCACCAAGGGAGCCGCGGGCTCCCTCCTCCCCAGCGGCTCCCCCGRGGAAGGGCAGCTCCCCGGAGGCGGCGAGGTCCGAAGTCCGTGCTGTGCCCTCGGCTGGCACATCGGACCACGCCAGCAGGCCTGCCGAAGCTCTATCAGCACACAAGCAGGATTAAGCAGCTAAATCTTTTTAAGCCTTTTCTTTTCTGGGCCATACAGAATTTTCCTGAAATAACGTTTAAACGTGACAATAACCGTTCCCTCCCCCTTCATCAGCAGAGATTAGATTTGCAATTACTCTTCTCCTTTCGGTCGCTCCGGGCGACTCAGGGAGGGTTTACTGTTAGCCCTAAATATGGGGAGCAATGCCCTTCCCACTGGCCAGGCCTCCTCCCCTCGCATTTCCCACCGCCCGAAGGGGACGCCGGACGCTGGAGCCCTTTCCCGGCCCCTTCCCACGAGCCTGCTCCTTAYGGCGCAAACGTGACACCTCTGCCCTCATGCTGCCGAAGGGGAGATGAAAGCTGCGCTTGCATGGGCGCATCTGGCCTGGCCTTGAGCCCTTCACCTGGGCTTTCCAAGGAAACCTCCCATCCAGTATGGGATGCTGCAGAGCCGTGCCGGAGGAGGAGGATGCAAGGACGCACCCAGCTGCCCCGCTGCTGCTGCTGCAGAGGAGAAGCAGCCTCCGCGGCCCCAGCCCACATGTTGCCTGGTGAAGGCTGTAAGGCGGACGGTGAATTCAGTACTGTTTAATGCCAAACTCAGCTCAACAAGCACAGGAGTAAGTCTGCAGAGGTAGAATGTTCCTTCAGGAAAGGTGACACTTCTCCTGCAATGCTTAACTTGTGTAACAAAAGTCAACATCAAAGCTGGGCTGTCACACGCCATTCCTGACAGACAGCAATCTCATACCAAGGACTGGACAAGCTGAACTGCAAGCATACATGTGTGTGCATGTATAGCTATATCTACCTTAATCTCCATCCCTATCCTTCTTTCCTCTCTCCCCCTCTTTAAAGCTCCACGGTGACAGAAGAAATGAGGTCTAACCAGACCAGACATGGGCATACAGGGCAGGATACACACCGCGGTACATGCCACATGCTGCTGGAGAACCAGAACTTTGGAGATCTGCTCTTGGAAGGCAACTTCAGTCACACCGATTTTATTTTATTACCATCACCATGAAAATCATTTGATAATCACGAATATATTGACAGCAAAGACAGAGGGAGAAGGCGACAGAACGGGACAGAACCTGAGCCTCCTCATACAGATAGTCTCCTGACAGGCCTTGTTCTTCTTTTTGTGGGACTGAACAGGAAAGCTTCTAAAACTGCTGATAGGGTGGATAACAACAACAACAACAAAGCCCACACGAACACAAAAACAAACCAAAAAAAAGAGCAAAATGTTGTGCAGCAGCAATGTTACGCGCTCCTGAACAGTGGGAGCGGCATAATAAATAAAAAATAAATAAATAAATAAAAGGGCATGGTAAGGATTCAACACACATTTTTTTTTCTTGTGAATTTTAATTCTGTATAGATTTTTTTTAATGACTTAACTTGAAAGGAGTAAAACATTCTTTGACCACCTYGCACTAGTTAAGCAAACGATCAGTATGTAAAAGACTCGCTTCAGCTTCCAAATTACTTGAGCTCATAGATCCTACTTCAGAAACCATTTTTGAGCACACATTATCAAAGTCAGGCAAATTTTATTCTTGCAAATGAGTGTATTGGGACAGAAACAGTTAAACTTTTTACTGTACCCGTCAACATTGTGCCATATTAGGTTAAGTTAATGTACAGTAACCCCTTGCTTCAGATTCTTATACTCAAAAGGTGAACTTTTAGTATTTGTAAAGTTTAAATAGATCAGTATTTTGTGAGGGTAGCTCATTGCTGACTCATTTCTGACTCATTCAGATGCAATGCAGAGATGCTGCTCTATATTATGTGAAAATACAGTTGTTTGGCTTGACTGAAAAAAAAAAAGTTTTATTAAAGACAGTCAGCCTTAAAACAGTACTCACCGGGGGGGAGGGAGGAGAACTGGAAAAAAACACATATAATATGAATCCTTCAATATAAGACATACAGACCATTTCCCAGAGGAATACGAAAATTAGTTTAGTTGAAACCAGAATTAATTCCATCATGGTATCCAACAAAAAGGATACCACTTTGCATTATATACATCACASATGATATTTTATTTAAAAAGATTAGCCATGCTAATGTGAGTGAATAAGCAAGCAGCAGCTCTATCTAAAAATTAGGAAAACCAGAGCACCGATACACAAACCCTGGGCAATCCACAATTTGGGGAGGGGACGGAGGCCCCAGGACAGCACCCACACTGGTCCATGGAGCCGTGCCATGAACTGAGCCACAAAAATGAACCAGTTTAGTACATTCCTGATAGCACGATTTTGCAAATTCTTCCAGTGAGAACAGCAGTGAGGTCGACAAAACACAGCACAGGAAGAAACACCTGGAGAAAGCAGCAAATAATATTTCTGCAATGGGCCTTACAGGTGAGAACATGTGGCTTAGCTAAAYCCTGAGGCTGGAAGGCCACGTGTACAGCGGTCTCTGCTCGAAGGCTTGCTCTGCACCCTCGGCTGAGGATTATGGCAGGGAACACAGGGCACAGGACAGGCAAAAGCGCAAAGTTCACAGCAGCCAGAACACAAGCGAAAGGACTCAGGAAAGAGAAGGGCCCWGGGTGGGAAGAGGAAATGCTTCAGCCAGGAAAGGAAGCAAGGAGGAAAGCAAAATGTAGATAAAGAAGGTGGAGAGAGGAGAGTGAAAAACAGGGCTAAATACAGAGAAGGGGAGAGGGGAAAAAATCCTCCAAAAAATGATAATTTCAGCCACCTAGTAAATGTGGAATAAAGCAAAACCTTTGCTTAAAAAAAAAAAAAAAAAAAAACAGAAGAAATCAATGAAAGAAATGTCAATTTAGTTGTTCTCTGTAGGCATTCACTACAAATTGCCAAAATGCTAATACATTACCATGCTTGATGTGCAATCAGCATTTTCCTCTGCAGTATTTAATCTCATTTATCAAGCTTCTTAGTACAAATTAAGTTACAAGGTAATCAATTAGATTCAAAACACAGCTTGTTTAGTTGTTTAAATTTTGCACTGTAAGCATATTCGCTGTAATTTAACAATTAGCTCATCAAAAACCATGAAGTGCTTATGTAGCTTTGCTTTTTGCCATTCAGGCTCCTTGCCCAAATCATCGCAAAYGTATCAGTTTGCAAAGTCCCCGCCAGGGTTTTTTAAAAGCCTGGCAGGAAAGCGGGACTCAGGAAACCGCTGCCCTACTCCAGGCTGGCAGACAAAACGCCAAAGCGACCTGCAGCTGGGCTTCTCTGGAAGCCACTGTCATATGAGATTGTAATAAGCTGGATGCGCCACAAGAGATGGCATCGTCTCCGTGCCCCTGAAGCAGGGCCATATCAACGGAGATGAGCGCAGAGCTTATCCCACCAGTGGGGCATTGCTGCCCGATACAGAAGAATTTGGGAGGGTTTTTACTTGCTGTCAGCTGGGCAGGGTTGGTCTTTTCGCTCATTGGACTTCAAATACCAACTAAAATGTCATCCACTGGAGCGACGGTGCTAGAAATYGCAGCCATAGCTGCTGGGAGTCGCAGCAAGCCTGCAGGCTCGTCCCATTACCCGATAACCAGTCATCCCAGGTACCTCGTCCTCCTTTCAGACRCAGTAAGACATCAACGTGCAAATAGTCCAAACTCCGTGACGCTGCCCGAGAGCTTCACTGTCACCCCTGCAACACCTTGGCATCCATTTTTGGATCTTGTTTTAAACTTCACGAAGAAACTTTCCGGGGTGGGATCTGGCCATATAATATTTAATACTAACATATCTCTAGCTAAAAAGCACATGTCCATGTGTAGAGAAGACTTCAAGATAATTTAAAACCATGCATTCCTGTATTTCAGGTTTGCCTTGTAATCAAGAGCTGCTAACATAATTATAGAAATATTTGGATAATTATCACATTTTACTTAAGTTTAGGTCTACGTATTCTGTACATAAAGTCTTTCCACGCTCTGGCAGTTTTGATCAAAAAGATGATCAGGGAAACCRCATATCTGGGAGCCTATTCTCCAGTTGTTTGGAGTTCTTGGGTTTGGGTTGGTTGRTTGGTTTTTCTTTGCTTTTCTTCCTACTCCCCTGGGTTTTTTCTTCCCTCCAATATAGTTGAGCTTAAAGGCAGTTCCAGTAAAGTTTTTGCTAGCTGAACATGTCAACATTTCTTGGCCACCACAGCGGAGGAGGTAAAGAAAAGCCCAAATCACACCAACTGTGCACCTGCAGCCTGAATGAGTTGGCCAAAACAGGAGCAAATTTTAGAAAGCTATACTCCTGACTCACATGTGATGAAGCAGCCGAGCGTTAAAGCCAGAACCGTACCGCTCGCTAAGACGCGAGGAGCCCGGGTCCACCCTTTGGCCAGGCTCTGAAAGGACATCTTTGGCTGGGAGGAGGCAGCAGAGCAACRGGAGCAAGGCAAAGCCGCGCACGGCTGTGGCTGACGGGTGAAACTCATTACCACCTGCATGACACGCTTCAGTGTTTGAGCAGTCACACGTGTTATTGAGATCAACACTTGCTGCCAGCTGCGTCTAGATGGAGGTGATCCAGCCTGCTGCCAACCCTTCCCCCGGCCCCGGCCCGCTTCCCAYGCCCTGCAAGCAAGGACCAGGTACCTTCTCCTCCAAACTGAATTTCTGCCTTTTACAGTTCTCTAAGCCACCTAGTTTCCCAAAATGACAGACTGGGCTTAGAACTAAACACARCTAAGAGTTTGTTTCTTCTTGGCATTACATTCCTGACCTAGATATCAAAGTTATACATATCACAGCCTAGTAACTGTGGGAGAAGTACCTCCAGTGTTCTGCCTGGATACAGGAAGGCAACAGCTGAATAATGTTACGAGCTCTAGATACAGATTTTTGTTCATTTCTCCCAAAAGGGAAGCTGAAAAATCTGACTGCTGTCCAACAAGGATAGGTTTTCATTAAAGTAGTTTTGAATTGGTTTATTTGCTACTGTGCAACCACCACAACAAAAATTGACTRGAGTAAGGGAATTATTATTATTTTCCTCCCTGCAACATTCAGGACAAAATTTGCTACATAAACTGAAGTTTGCAAAAATCATTCCGATTGAATATCRGACTACATTATTATCCCTTCTGTTAATCTCACAAATGCACACAATAGCTATATCTGAAGTGCCTGGGAACACGGCTGAGATGTTCTGTTCTCTTCCCCCRGCCCCATTAGCAAAGGCTCAGTCCTGTTTGCAAGCACAACGTACAGCCGAGAAGCACACACCGGGAAATTCAAATTAATGGAAGGCTGCAGCTCAACTGATTTTGTGGTCAAAAGAATTATGCTGTATTTGCAGAGAGCATGAAAAGGCTATCTATTTTATAATGTGGGTGTAGATTCAACAGAATTATGTCTTAAATGAGAGAGAGGGAATCTTCTCAGCTGCTCACATAAAATGCCAGGAAGCAAAAAGATGTAAACAGATGGTCTTGAGATTTTCCAATTACAAACCTTTTTGGCAATATACAATGGGAGGAATTCCAGGCATTTGTCACATTGACATCACTTTGTGGTCAGTAATGGCATTTTGGTTTTTACAAATTGAAACATGCTGCAAATTTGAAGACCACAACCAGCTATCTAAATCAAAATTAGCACTCAAGGAGTTAAAGTCACATTTTAGAATAGTTCCAAACCTAAAGGAAGCAGCTCAAAGGCACAAAGACGCCTGTATTGAATATAATCTTTAATTCACAAATCCACTAAGATTTTGTAATATAGCCAAAACATGTAAGTAACTTTGAGCAGGCAAGCATGCTCATACTGTTAATGACACTGTAAAACAGAAGCTCACCACGAGGAAAAGGAGCAGACTGCTAAACGCAGCCTTCCAGAAGTCGAAGAAACTCCCAGTTTCTCAAGGGAGCTTTATCTGTAAACTTTCAGTGTTGGTTTGATTTCGCAAGACGACGGCAAACAAAGGAATTCTGAAAAACGCATTCCGCCTTTTATTTTTGTGAGTATCAGCTYAAAAACTAACGGCAGTTCTTTAAAAATAAGATATCCTCAAGCACTGAATGTTGTCACTTGCAAGTCTTATGCATAATAGGTTCCTAAAATGGGACTTGCTAGCATTGGGGGGCTGAGAAGATGTATAAATAGGACTGTGTGGGCCTTCAGAGCACCTCCCCAAGGATCTCCAAGCAACATGCGTGCAGGCTGCTTTCTGAAGCAAGACCTAACTTTCCAAATGTAGACAGCTGGCTTTTGGAGCTCCAAGGTTTATCTGCACTCCACCTGGACATGCCACCGATGCTGGAAGTTGGGGGCCCAAGGCAATGATTTCATGAAGTAATCACTGACAGCAAATCTCCCATTTTTTGAGGGAGAAAAAAAAATCTCTTACATGGGCTTGGAGGGAAAGAGGGAAGGTGACTTTCAGTACTTACTTTCTAACTAATGTACATTAGTTGCTATAGATTCTCATTTTGGATTAGGTAAGTAGTAATGTAATGATATGCTTGCTTTTACAGGTATAGGTAGCCTTACCATCATACCAAAATACACTAAGGACCTTAACCAGATTCAGAAGAGTGACCCAAATACAAAACCACATTCTCTACCCAACCTTATTGAGTTATTCTTCCAGGCTATTCTAATTTGGAAACTGAAAGAGCATTATAAAAATATTTGGGGCATGTAATAACAGTTAAAAAGCCAGAAAGGAACACAGTGAGCATTAATTTCATTCTACAAGATTAGGTATCTTCAACACCAGGATTTCCTTCAAAATCTGAATTTTTGCTTGAGTTTCCAAATTCTTTCAGTGGCTAAGGAAGAAATTCATTTTAAATTTATTATAGCAATGGTAAAACTTAAAATACACATGAGAAGACACAGTCCTCACTGCTAAAATCAACAGAAAATATTACCGAAGAATTGTCTCAAAACCAGAGCTAACAATTTCTAGCATCACCCAAACTATGGCTATAACTTCAAAATCACAGCTCTTACAAAGCAGACATGGAAGGAGTGGCTGCTTAATTAGACTAGTCAGGAAAACATTAAAAATCAGGATTGTTGCCCACTGATGTGGCTTTTTCATAAGAAAAACTTACTTTCAAGTCCAGAAAATACAAACTGTGCTTACTTGTTATTGGTAGGTCCAGTTGCCAAGACATCTGATTGCAACTTTGGGAAAAATCCTTGTTCATATTTCCCTTGACCAATCTTCATATCAAGTAAATGTGGGTGGATGGCCGTGTGATCAATCTTCATTAGCCGCTGCTCGATAGACTGGGCTGCAAGTTACATTCACAAGTGAAAAACCACGTGAGCGAGCTACCTGAAGACGTGTGCTACAACAACAAAAGTAGTCATGCTCTGTTTCCTGAAAGCTAAGGAGTTAAATAATCATTTTAGTGCCTGAAATCTATCACTTATGAAACAAACAAAAGCATCTGCACTGTTACTTCATTTTTAGTTTCTTTACTGAACACAGTTAGTATTGGGACAAACAAGTTAGCAGTTAATCAAGCAGGTATTCAAGGGAGCTTAATGGTGACGAGATGCATTGCTGAAGGACAACCCTTTTATTTTATTTTATTTTGACAAGATAGGTACAAATATTTTTAAAGAACTGTGAAATCTTTCCCTGCAATTAGGTGGTTGTCTTTAATGCTCTTTCTGCAAAACCGAGATTTCTGAGGCTGGCTGCGACAGGAGCAGTGCTCTCCACGAGGGTTGGGCACCTCGCTTTGCCCGGGATATGTTTCCATGGACGGACATGCGGGGAGCGAAACGTGAATCCTACAAACACCTTGCAACTATGAAATCCTTCTCCTACAACTGGATACGCCATTGCTGGGCAGCGTGTTCAGCAGGGCAATCCTTATATAGGCCTGGAAAAGTCATAGGTAACTTGCCCGAAAGGCAAGAGGGGCATCGACGACTAACAGAAGTCGGGGAGCCCTGAGGGCTGTGTCAGGGACAGAGAGGACCCTCCTGGAAATCTGCGCTCCACTGAGATTAATGGAGTTTATTCATTTACTTCAGTGACGTGAGGATTTCATCTCAAATCTCTAGCAGACCGAAAACAAATCTGTCAGCCTCTTAACACCGATGCAAATACACCGCGAACAAGAGGGGAAAGRAGGGTGTATGGTGGAATCAGCATTTAATTAACATTGTGATTATTCTACTTTTTTATAGCCCATCCATTAACAGACAGGCTCATTCTTTCAGCCTATCATGGGTAGTGAATAAATATGCAAAATGTAGAAGCTAAATTCATTTTCCATTTGCTAAGAACAACCGAGAGCCCATGACCTATTTTATAACGCTGTGATGTGAAAGAACTGTCAAAATCTACATATCTTATCATTAGAAACTCAGCAGCTTTGTACTGCTTTCTTTCGGAGGAAGCTAAAAAGGCCTGGGTAGTATGGCAAGAGGAAGTTTGAAGGGTTCCCAAAATAGCAGGTTAAACAAACAAGTGCTGGCTTGGTGCTTGGTTCATGTATGTGCAACTGGTAAACGTGAAGGAAAGCAGGCATTACTATCAGTTTGCTGCTTCTCACAATACAGAATATGAGGTTCTGGTGCCACAATGTCTACTGAAACTAGGCGCTGCATAGACAGTCGACCTGCAAATTAGAATGGTTTTAATAGCAAAAAACAACCAGATACAAGATTTTTTCATGCTTCTGCTATATTTGTAGTAAGTAAAATGTTCTGAAGGAATGAAAAAAGAAAATCCAAAAGAAATGCGTTTGCCTCAATTCATTAATATGTGACCCAAATCTAAGAGTATTATTCCACTGTATTACTTGGAAACAAAATAAATACTTTCATAATAAGAAACTCAGTTATTATTTGAAAATATACCATGTAACTATACTGAAAAAATCCAGATCTTCACTACACACCATATACTGCATTAACATTGAACTTCTAGTGCTGGAGCTACTCAAGGTCCCATATAGGATTATGTCTCTGGTATCCCCCACTGCTCRGGCCAAATGGTGCAAGTCTTTTTATGGAAAGGGAGAAACAAGGTCAGTGAACTAGACACAGGGACTCAGTTCCTCTATGTGGCACTGGACCAACAGCTAAAGTGAGGGAAAGTTCTCATTGTGATAACAGGAGTTGCGTGAAATGAGAACGAGCAAGTCTCAGTGTGCAACTCTGTGCTTCGGTTTGGTTTTATTAAAGGCATCAACCCAAGAGAGTTCAACCAAAGGGTAAAAGGCTCCCTCTATTTTTAGCATTTAAAGGAACACTGAAGATTTTACCTAGGGAAAATAAGGACACTGCTAAGTACTTATCAGGTAACTCTAGGACTTCCTCACTGGGCTGCAACTCTCAGATGACCGAGAAATGATATTTCTTTGTAGCTGACACTGTACTTTTGAATATTTTATTAGTCCAGCTGAACATACCTGCTTCTTTTAAAGTGCTGCATTTCTGGTAGTTGGATGTCCGCAGTGCAGGGGCCCTTACATTATATAGCCTTATTTTCTCAATTCGAGAGTCAAAAACTCGCAGAAGAGGGTCCTTCTCTTCCCACTGAGATATTATCTTATTATCTATGAAGGTTGCAAACATCTGTGTTTCAATGAAGTGTGAGAGGAATGGGAGGTAAGGCTCGGGTTGGTCCGAAAGGAAGGAAGCCTGAAATACAGAAGAATTAATTAGTGCCATGTTCCCTCTTTACTTCAACATGAAAAGCCTTCCTATGGGAGAAAACAGTTGCAACAGCTAACAGCAAGGCTTGGACAAGGCTTCCCCACCACAAAATCAGCTCTCGTGGGGATGGCAGGAGCCAGCTACAAGTGCATTTGCCTCATGGGTCATCTCTTCAGTCACAGTGATGAGAAATAAGTGGTCAGGGGAGGGCTTTGTGACAAMTAGAGTAAAGAGAATATGGATATATGGAAGTGGTTCATGTATTGCCAGCATTTCCAGAGAAGTATAGCAGCTAATATGTGTAGGAAGGCAACCATGTGGGACCTGTGGCCGACCACCACCACATGTGTCCTMTTGGAATCTCTGGTCTCCTGATCCYGGCTTAGGACTGGGTCTTAAGGACTTGCTAAGATACCAGAGCACACAATGCTCTTGAGCTACTGCTCTTCCGCTCTTTTCAAAGAGGTGCAGTTAATCATGAAATTCCAAACAAAAACATCAAGTGGTATGCCTAAATCTAACTGAGCTTTGAAAACCCTAACCTTACAAGCTGACTTTATTGCAGAAGTGCTAGGAGAGATTGCATAGGCAACCCCCAGTTTTTGAATGCTACATTGTTCAATATCTGAATACAATCAAACAAAAAAAGCCAGGACAGCGTTATTTGATCAAAACCTGACAGAAATCAATAGTTAGCCTGTTCCTTAACACTGATCTCCTGAATATTCTCCTTACAGGGCTTGCATCTAAAAAAGGTGATAGTTAGGGGCACGATCTACTTTGAAAAGTCATTGGGAAAAGATTGTGCAGGCTTCAGAATATTTCTTGTTCCTTTTGCGGGCCTACAGACTATTTATTTCCTCATTTCTAGTATCAGCTTGTGTGTCACTCTTCTGTACACGCTATAATGCAGTCATAACAGTAGGATTCTCATGTAGCCTGCTGTGGAGTGATGCTACACAGCAACAAAATATTAAGCTCTACTGTGAGATTAGGAAACAAGAAACACAAAAAATTAGATTTATTTTTTCATCTTACGTGTGAATCTCTCCTGTCAGGGAAGAAAGAAAAGTCCCTTTYCGTTGCTACCTCTCCACCAAACCCACAGGTAAAACCCTATCAACAGCTCGGCAGTGTATCTTCTCAGTGCTGGTCAGGACGCCTCTGACCATTTMATTTCAGTGGGTCTGTACTAGTTTACTTTGGCAGAAGATCTGGTTCTGTATAAACAGAACGGACAAATCTGTCTGCCAGGCAGATGAGGAATGGAGGATTAAAAGAGTACCTAGGCAATAGGTACATGATACAATTATTCCCTCCCCACCCACATCGAAAACCCTTTCAGATGGAAGAAAGAAATAAAATAAAAAGACATAGCTATTTTTACTTTGTCAAAGTTTTGCATCTGTTCCCTGTTTGTCAGCCAGGATTCCATATCGGGTGCAGCTTGAATGACAAAAGCCTCATAGTCCGCAAACATTTGGGTGAAGCGGTTGGCAAAAACCTCACGAAGCTGCACGTTGAGTTTGTAGTCCCTCAGCTCCACCTCCTCACACTGCAGCTTCACATCCYTTTCTTTTTCCGCCAGGGGAGCTGTGATGGTCATTTTTTCCACTGTGACGCCTGTTCTCTTGGCTAGAGCTTGTAGGCGAGCGATCGTTTCGTTGCCTTTTAGCAACTCGTACATGTTGATGGCATTGCTGGGGATGTTCCCATTCTTTTTGTCATTCACCAAGTCATTGAGAACCAGGTTCTTGAGTTTGGTGGCACTTTCGCTGCAGTGCAGGTTACCTTCCGGGGGGATCCCAAACTGGAGGAGAACCTCGGAGATTTCCTGGATGAATTCCAGTTTGTTGGGGAACTGGGGGAATTCTTCTGGCAGTTCTATGAAATGGTTATCAATATCCACAAAGCACAAGTTTGCCTGAAATACAAAGAAAAAATTTTCAAAATGGACACTCAGCACGGAATTAGTTTCTCTGCTAAGTAACCTATACTTTCCCAGGATGTTTCTAGACAGCAGCATCACAGCACACCTTTGCAAGAAGCTGTGTAGTCCAGTGCATGACATTTTAGACTTTGGAAAAGCTTGGGGCCAACCGAATAGCAATGGTTTAAAACAAAACAAAACAAAGATCCAACACTTCTCCCTCTCCCCACAAACAATCAACCTTTTTTTCACAATTCTCCCAGGCCTTTCAGATCCTACGCTTCATGCTATAAAAACTGGATATCCCCTCCTGGAACAGCCAGGGATGCACCTGCCAGGAGGATGCGCAGCACTGCGTCTCAGCCCATGCAAACACTAGCTGCACGAACCACTGCATCTCAAGGTTGCTTACTTTATCAGGAGCCAACTCAGCTGCAAGACACCTCTGCAATGGTGCTATCAAGCAATAAGATGTTCAGTGAGGAAGATGATGCTACTTGGGAGCAAAGCCACCAAAAAATGGCCCCATGCAAATGCTTTGGGATCATGTCTGAGTATAGTTTGTCCACTGGAGGTCAAATCCTGCTTTCTTCACTCTGCTTCCAAGGAAGCTGCTACTCTTGGAAATTCTTCTGCCTGGGATTTAAACAGTTCTTAAAAAGCTCTTAGACAGCTTTTCTGCAGACGTGAATGGATTTCAGCCACAATATTAAACCCAAATGGAGACGTGAATCTAGAAGAGAAGATATTACTAGGAACGTGTCCATGATGGAAGGGAAGAATCTTGCATATATATTAATTACACTGCAAATGCACCCTCAGGAGTAACAGCAGACTGAAAAACAGCAACTGATCTTCTGAACTGCAGCTTACCTTTGAAATTCACTGGCTGAGAGCACTGTGCTGAATAAAATCCTAAACCAGCTCAGATTCCCAAGGTACCGGGCTCTGAAGGGTTTTAACCTGGCATAAAGCTGCAGAGCAGGAGATGCCGATACCCGCAGGGCAGCAGGCCTTTGCTGAGCTGGCTTTGCCATTACTCCGACTCCTCGATGGCACTTTCACGGCACTTCGCTTCTAACAGAATGCTGCAGACAGCTTCAGATTGTGTGGACAGAAAGGACTTTTCCTCCTTTTCTGGGAAGGTTAACTTTCAGCAGGGCAATATATTCCCATAGTCAACATGGTTATTAGATTTTGGACATTTCAGGGAAGCGTTTGACATCAATCACATTTCACACAGATACTTTATAGGGTATTAGGATTCATTTGGCAAAGTAAAAGTGCCCCTTCAGCTCACTTTTCATAATAAATTTGAAGCGTACAAATAAAATCATTTTTTCATACAAAACAATTTGCTTTACTTAACATACATTAAAGAGTTGTGGTATGCATTGGTACAGTTGTTTAGCTCAGGGACTGTCTTCTTATCTATCAATATTTCATTTCAAAGGCTTTTTAATTTCAGCTCTGCATATCATTTACAAAATTTGAAAAATGAGATTTCAATTCAGAAAACCCTCAGGGAATTAGTCTCACTTCTCTCTTCAAAAACATCTGATGATTAAAGTTAATGCAAAGTGATTAGTAACCTTAAGACAGCATGATGGCCAGTTGTTAGAATTTTCATCTCTAACATACATTTACATTTAGACCAAGAGCTTGAAAAGCTCCCCCCTGGCCTGAGCAACAAAAAAATGCTAAAACGAACAGTGCTTCATCACTGCTTGTGTGTTAAAGGACTTTTTACTTT
This sequence comes from Rhea americana, assembly GCF_003343005.1. NCBI lineage: Eukaryota > Metazoa > Chordata > Aves > Rheiformes > Rheidae > Rhea > Rhea americana. Next base: position 8,195,630 of record NW_028187088.1, read on the forward strand.
TTATTGTCTATARGAATCTGATAATCTAGATCATCCCTGTTCAATACCCTTCTTGCCCTCTCATGCAGTTATCTGAACCGCAATTTTCATAAAGGCTGGATTGATGTTTTTTTATTCCTTTGTTAAACATTGTAACAGTTTTTTCTTCCACTATTACTTTTCTCTCACTGGGGATGTTATTCCAGCAAAAACCCATCACATTAGAATTTTAATTTAAGGAAAATGACAGCTTAATCTGCTAAGTAAAAGCATATGACTAATAACTTTAAAAAACATAGTAATTGTGTAACACTAGCATAGTTACTGAAAAGCATAGCTAGATACCAATTTCATTTCCAAGTCAGTAAAAATTTCACATGATCGGGCCATTGCATCCAAGAGCTAAGACCTGATTTGCTCTGTTACATGCCACCTGGGCTAAGGCAGTCACCTCTGCCTAGCATCTAAAATAGATCTCTATTAAAAATCAAGTTGTCCTTGCCCTCGTTTGTTTATTTCTCCACTTTCATGTATGAGTTCGCTCAGAAACGGCCTTTGGCCTTCTCTACTTGGCTCCTTACTGCTGATCTCTGGTAGGAGCACCTATTCTCAAGGCTTGGAAGAAGTTTTGACGTGGAGCCTAGCACAGCAGTGCTACAGACACTAAACATTACAGCAGTACAAACAGTTATTCTTGGGGTTTCCATTGATTTTAAGAGGAAACTCACATTAAAATGTGCTGCATGCTCAAGAACAGGCTCTAAAGCACTGCTGCCACCTTGAACACAGAGCAGGCTAACAACATCCCAAAGAAATCAATCAAAGCAGGAAGTCTAATCAGTGATACTAGCCTTTAGTGGCCAGGTTAGAATGAGAAGCAGTTTTAATCATCTTGGTCAAATATCAAGTAGCAAAATCTCTGTTTCACTCTCTACCGCCAGTGATCTCARCACCTAGATTAGCAAGTGTTCTCCTCCTCCCTCCTCACCCAGGGAAAAAGTAGTAGATAAGGCAATGTGAAAGGAAGATTTCACTTTCCATTGTATAAGAGAAGATGAGATCTTCAGTCCAAAAGACCATCACTGAGTCAATTTTTTGAAAGTATGTATGTGTGTGTATGCTTCAAAGCATACATGTTCACAGTCACAGTATGAACGCAGCTCAAGCTTGTTGGAGGCCAGGCTGCTGATCTCGTGAGAGACCTAGATACAGTCAGGAGCACAAGGGTTCATCCCTAGCTCCTGGGATGAGGATAAGGCACACTTCCTGCTGGTGAAGTGGGGACAGGGACTAATTCAACCCATACAGAAAGTATACCCGAAGTCCAGTTTTCCTTAAAAATATCTCCAAATGAAATGCTCTGTATTCCTTCGCTAAGAGGACTGTAACGCCAACAAAGAATAACAAAACATGGTGAAGTGTGCAATGGAAAGAAAGCAGAGAAACTATAATGACACAGAAGGAAGCATTTAGAAGTCAACATAATTAGCAGCACTCACTAAATCCACAAGCAGATCCAGAAATGCTGCAGAGATGTCTCCCCCTCCCTCCCTCCTACTGGAACACACTGTGGTCTACAGCTTCTCTGCAAACAGAATTATCAGTGCCAGGGAAGCTTCATTACACAGGACATGACACTTTCCAGCAGGGATTCACATAAATATTAGTAACATCAGTTCTTTAGAGCAGGAAGAGCAAAGCCTGAGCACTGCAGGCAGGACCTACCTCCTGGGGGAGCTCCAGCTTGGAGCGGTCAGTTCCCTCCTTGGACTGAAGGCCCATCAGATAGGGCACAGGAGCATCCAGAAAGTGCAGGAGAGAAGCAGGAAGGATGGGAACATAAACGTGCTGCCACTGAAACGGGAACAGGAGCGTAGTGATCCCTTCTGCTACCGTCATTAGTCTCTGGTAATCTAAATGGAGAAGGAAAGACATTGAGGGATCTTTCTGGGTTTCATGTTTGAGATCTGGTTTAGAAGGACATCCACGACAAAACAAGTCGGAAAGCATGCTTATATGGTRAGATGTTCTTTTGAAAATAAGACAGCACTGCAGTATTTAGAAGCCTAAAATATTATTTAATTCATCAAAACTCATTACCCCAGGAACAAACTGCTGAACATAAATATTCATATCTTATCTARATCTATTCTGTCATTAAATTCATTTATTAAAAGGATACCAGAAGTTCTTTCTACAGTACAGGATAATAATAATCTGATTCTATAAAAAGCATATATTTTTATAAGTGAATAGGAGGAGAAAGGAACAAGCTTTCTCTCTTGATCATACCTGTCTACCTCTACTCCACTTGCTACTACTTCTAAGGTTGAGTATTATTTTTCCAGGAGGGACATCTTGCTTGCATATTAGCAGAAGTATCTAGTCCCTAAGTGTACAAAAGCACTTCTAAGTAAAATAAAATAAAAAACTAACAAAAATTCAGTATTCATAAAAATATCCTCTACAGCTAGCATGCCTATATCACAGTATTTCCCCAAATTCATATCTAGTCCATCTGTTTATTGATTTATACAGTTTCTGGTTCAAGTAAATGCATTGCATATTTTATTTTAAATTAAAATTTAACTAGATCCAGCTGAGCCAGAAGAGTATTTTGGAGTTGAATAAGAGCAARGTATTTCTCAAACATTCGGTTGGCTTGATGCAACACCACTGCCTATTTTTTAGTGTAAATGAGGCAATGTTTATTTAAGAACATGGTAAAAATCACACATAGCTATTAAAGAGATGGTCATCCTTATGGCAAAACTCAGCCTACAGACAATCCATCAGCAAACAGGTAACCACCAYCAGGTCTTGCAAGCATTAATGAACGTGAAAACAGATGATTGCCTCCGCTCAAAATTATAAGCAGCCTATGTATCCAGAATAACAACTTCCCCACAATTTCTAAGAASACAAAAGTACTTAAAACATAATTCCACAGGAATCCTGACTTATCATGAAGCAGCAGCATGCCCCCATTTAACGGCAGTGGCTAGAGACAGGAAAACTAAAGCGCAAATATTTTTAAATGGGTTTGAAATTGTGCAAGGTATATTGCACAGACAACAGCCGAAGTCAGTTCTCATTCCTACTCTGGGGCTTAGCTACTTATGCAAGCCGTTCTTTACTATTCACAAAGAGTTATTCTGTTCCCCTTCAGTGCACAGGTACTTAATCAGTAATTTGCTAGAGGAGTGACAGACGGGACGTTTCCACTGTGGCTGTACGCAAAAATAGAAATTCTCATCCATGATGGACAAACCTCAAGAGCTTTGGCTTGAACAAGCAAAAGGTTTTCACTGTCATAGAGGCCAGATTCAGATCCCTGCTAATATCTGGGGCATTTCACACCTCTTCCAGTCTCTCCTCACCACTCTATGAAATTAAAAGATATAAATACAAACACGTGGGTTTTGAGTCATATAGGAAGCCTTTTCTCTAGCCCATAGACTGCTTTCGTACAGACAGGAGCTCAGTCTGGCTCTTCTCCTTTCCTGAGCCAGGCAGCCTGAGACGCTGGCAGACATCAGCGACAGCGAAAGTGCTGTCATCTGAGACTGCACTGCTTTCCGGGGGGTCACGGCGAAGATGCACTTGAATAAGTATGCAAATCAAAACAACAAACTGCATAACCTTTCTCCTTCTTGCTAGTACCTCTCTGCAGAAAACCAGCATTGATCTACGGAAGGTCAGCTGGCAGGGCAAAAACATTTTTCATCTTGTCTTTCTAATAGCTAGTCATTCAATGTTAAAAGTGCTTTTCATATATACAAGCTAGCCTCAAGGTTACACCTCAAAACCATTCCTAGCTACTAATTTTACACCAAAGACCAGCTATTTATGAATCTCTCCCCATGAAATGACACGTAATTTTATATATCCACTGGTCTAGCTTGTTGAGGTGCATTTATACAAAATCAATGTTCAACACCTAGTGGTGAAGCTTAGGGGTCTCGGGAGTTATGATATTAGGTAAACATTTCAYGATTCTGAGTTCTAGAAATTAAAAAAGTAAAATACAGAAAGTATGTGTTAGTATCTACAAGACAAGATTTCAAAATCTGTTGGGATCTCATGGTCGCGTGAAATGATAGATCTTCACAAAAAGACTGCAAATATCTTTTTGATAAAGACATTCAATACTGGAAATTTGAGCTCATCTTTTTTAGTGCTATTGCTAAGATTCAACATGTTCACTAATACAAATTTTGTCATCAATTTACTGGGAGAAAAATCATTTAAAATGATACAAAAAGAAAAGATAGATGACCATATTATTAGGCCAATTGTTACCATTTAGGATCACTTATTAGTGACGAGCAGACATAAAAACTACTCATGTTCTCTTCTTTTGGTGAAGAGAAGGAAGTCCTCAGATTCCTCTAGAAAAGTAAAACCTACAGATRGTCCTTCTGATATTTCTTTAAAAAGTAAAAAATTCTGGTTAGTTGGTGCTTATTCTCAAGCYTATAGACATCTTCTCTTCTTAAATTTCACTGTAAGAAACGAAGTCCCTTTTAACAGACAGATTCTTGTACCCATCAGCATCTGAGGGAGGCTTACCTGGTTACTGAGGATAACTTGGAAATAAGAGACTAATCCACTTCCTCAAAACAAAGAAATAAATGGGAGAGAGAGGAAAAAAAGGAAAAAAAAAAAAAAAAGAAAAAGGAGGGAGGAAAAGAATGAAAGTGGAAGAAAAAATCAGTATATGTACAGACAGCATGTAGTTGTGTCAAGGGTGACAGAATTTCCAGATCCCATCCTGCCAGCACTATTAGTGTTCAAAAATATTCCCAACTGTAAGTCAAGTTTTGCCAGTTATATTTTATGAATGACAGCCTAGGTGGGAAAATCAGTTTCTCATCTTACTCCAACCTTTAGAGCTAGAATAGCTAGTTAGATAGTATTCACCAGCTTTGGAAGTGTGCTTTGAGAAAGGCTTTTTTTGTTGAGCAGAGCATGCATACAGCAGTCCCATTTCCCAAACATCTATCTGAGAGCAAGAAACATCTGGAAAAGGTACAAAAAGAAAGAATACTCTTTGGGTGTTATCTATGAAAAGTCACAAACTCACAATGACCAGAGGCTCATATCAAGGCAATTTCCTCAAACCTGTGAAATAAATGCCCTCCTCTCCCCAGGGCTCACCCACCTCATGCCGCACATGAGACACGGACTGCGAAGAAAGACCCAGTGATGCCACCAAGGCTACTATGGATGTTTCTAAAAACACGAACAGGTTGATAGCCCACAGTGAACAGCAGCAGCTGCTGCCACCAGAGCAAATGCTTGATGTGTACGAAATCACCCCTAGGTACAGATACAAGCAAAACTTACATCCTGGTGTGCAGTGGAGACATACACCCATGGCAGGCCCTCCCCTTGTCCTTGCCATGCAGCCTGGGGCAGTGGTGGAAGGACCCATGGGACCTGGAGACTTGCTGAACACCCCAGACACCAGCCCTGTTTCTCTGTAGTGTGCAGATGAGTTTTTTGCTGTAAGTTTTTCTTACCCTGGATCTGCCTTTCCAGTCAATTGCTCTTCTTCTCTTATTTCCATTGTAGCCTTCTCAGGATACATTCTTCAGGGTAGGCAACGCCAGTGAGCACAGAGCCTCCAGCAAGTTCTTCACGTTCAAAGTTAAATCTCTAATTTATACACAGGGCATTTTCCAAGAAAAACCCCTCAAGGCAGATAATCCTGGGGCAAAGTGGCTCCTATTGCAACTGCTGCCTCCTAACAACAGCTTAGCCAGACTTGGCACCCATCTCTCTTTCATACTTAACCTTCGTGCTGGAGCAGCGGATTTGAACGGAATCACTCTGGACCCATCCCTGGTTCTGGCAGTGTCTGCTGGGCACCTCTGGGCAAGCCCCTGCATCTCACCGCCCTGCACCGGGGAAAGTGGCGGCAGGACTGCCCCGCTCCAGGCATGCCGGCAGATCTGCCATACGCGCCCCGCGTTTCAGCCACCCTTTACAAACGTCCAGAAATATTCACACGGCTCACAAGACTTGCAGCATAATGGCCAAAATGCAAAACTCTGAAAATTCCTACAGAACTAGGACTGACTATTTTGTGCTGGAGACGGAAATGGTTTAGCATTTAAACATCAACTCACTATAAATGTTTTTCTGCAAGAGGATAGTATATGTCAAATATTTGCTCCTGATGTGGATTCATCATAATATAACAACAGAACCATAACCAATCAGCATGATACTACAACAGATAACTGTGCATACAAAAATGTCTCTATCCCAAAGAGCTTGCAGCACAAATGCATAAAATGAAGACTAAAAAGAAATCCCTCTTTTCATTTTACAGATTAGAAACAGAAGTTCCAAGATGCTAAGTAATTCATGAAGCCCAAAGGAAAAAAATGCTTTGCCTGTTATACAAAGTAGTCTGGCATCTCCAAATCCTTTCCGTGCTGCAGCAAAGAGAAATCAAGAGGCAGCCAAGATCTGCCTAGTTCAGGTGCTACCCCTAAAATGGGTTCAATTCTACAGCATAGTCAAACAGAAGAGAGTTTCACCTGGGACCTTCTCAGCAAATGCCCAACCACAGGATTTTTGAGTATACTGGATGTGTAGGAAAGAGCACACACACACACACTCAAACCAGGAACCGCATTCTTGCTGTAACCAGTACACTGTTACTCCACTTTCAACACATAGGTCTTTCCGATGAAAGATCAGTTTGGCAGTTTTCCAATCATCTCTTCCAGTAACTTACCCAAGATAACACAGAAAGCCTACAGAAGAGCTGGGGTCTGAACCTGGATCTTTTAAATCCAGTACGATGCTTTAAAAATAGGCTGTGGTTCCTCTTTCTTTTCCTTTTAAAACACTGTTTTATATGCAATTTGCAAGTACTTGGAAATACTTGAAAAGATGGGTTACCCGGAAACCACTTCATTTTCTCCATTGCTTTTGAACATGCATAAATTATAACAGAAACTTTGTRAAATGACATGTTCAAAGATGCATCCTCAAAGATGATACTTAGAACATATTCACACATAGTACTTGATCAAAAGGAACAAAACTCTAAATAGTAGTTTAAAATAAAAACAAACAAACAAACAAATTCAATGGACCTTAATAAATAAGAGCTACTTGTTCAAAGGGAAACACCTCTATCAGCATTAAAATATTTTTGTGATCAGAAGCCTTTCCATATGCTACATTTTGAGTCAAAATATTATAAACAAATGCTGCTTCAACACCTACTTTCACAAGATATTGATTTGTTGAGCTAGGTATATTGGGAAAACTGGAAAATAAAAATTAATATTCTGTTTTGTACTTTAAGCATGAGCAAAAAAGGTGCACAACAACCCCCGCAAYGACTACAAGACCTCTCCAGGGGCTTGGTGCCTGCTGATGTGTAATGGTTATACACTGCACACCAAAAAGGAAATCTGAAATTTACTTCCAAGACAAACATTGTTTATGAAAGTAAAGTTTTAAAAATCAGATTTCAATAGATCCATGGCAGCAATGCATATATGCCTTATATAGGACTTCAAAGGGCCCTGGAAACCTCCAAGCTGTACTTGCTTCAGATCCTGGCAGCTGTGATGACTGACAAGTTAGACCAGGTGATTTTCACCAACCGGGATGGAGATAAATAAATAAAGCTCAACAAAGTGTGTATTTGCTTCAGGAAACGTTTCTTCTCCATAGCAGTCTCCTCGTACCAGCACTGCTTTGGAGGAGCTCTAACAGGCTGTGGAGAGGGAGCTGTAAGCAGTGCACCGCCGTGGGGTAACACCACGCAGCAGCTCAGTGCCTCCTACCCCAGGGAGGAGAGTGGATTTACCAGCCAGGGACACAGCACATCAATTACTAGATAAAAGCAGAGCAGCAATTTATGCAAATCTGAATATACATATTTTTTTAAAGCTAACGGCATTATCAAGACAAGTGTGCATCTAATTGCCCAAACTAGGGATTAGCCTCCCAAACCGTGGGTCAGCTCTGCCCTAAGGGAAAATGATCAGAGGCCAATATTTGCTGAGGCCAACTCCTGCCATTTTCCCCCTCTTTGGCAAACACTTAATGGAAAAAAATCACTTCCACTTCTGTAAATTTCCATTTATATGATTCTTCTGTGTCACAGCCTGCCATCAGTGGTCCAGCATAAATTAATTTATGACTAAGAGCCACCCTAAGAATTAATTCACAGGAAAACTTGTATTAGCTCCCATTACTGGCTTGGCTAAGCCTGTGAGAGCAGGGTAAAAGTCTACAACAAGCTCACAAAAAGGCAGTAGGACAATATCTGAGRCGTGAAGATGTGCTTTGGCAGCTCAGGGGGCTTCTCCATCTCCCCTTTGGCGGACGGGGCYGGTGGAGCCTCCCCTCCCAGCAGCGGTGGCTGTCACTCTGCACCGAGCAGGATGACGAGAAGGGCACAGCTTCCACCTTTACTGCAAGCTGTGCACCAAACTAGCTCCTGTTCCTACCATTACTCCAGCTGGGAAAGGAAAATAGAAGAAGGGGGGGAGGGGGAAAAGCTCCACAATACCAGACATCCTTCTCAAAACAAATAAATGCAATGATACCAGGCAATTGCTTTGTTCAGGACCACCTTTGATTGCCATAGTATTTGCTTGGTATTTGCCATGTTTGGAATGCAAAGGCCTAGTTTACCTTTTTCCTGATCTCAAAAGATAAAGATGTTTTTATAATGGAAAAAGTCACAAGATCAATAAAAAAAAGTAAAAGAGTTGATGGATGATGAACTGTGTTTGTGCATGTGGARTTATAAAAGCAGTTGCTACTCTTCCTCTATACTGATACAAACAGGAGCTTTTATCAATACATTATTTGTTTTCAACTGCTTTAGAAACTCATTTTTCCAGGCCATATTGACTCATCTAACAAAATAAAAAATATTAAAATGAAAACTGACTTTGCTTTTCGCTTAAGTTGAAAACCAAGAGGATATTTGATTCTTCAATTATTCTATCCAATTACTTGTCTCCTTTCTAAGAGAACAAGCACTGCAGTCTCCTATGACCATGGCAYCACTGAGGCTTTCAACACTGGCCCCTGTCACAGCATACAAACATTTTGTCCCCACATAACTTGTCCAGTCTTAGTTCTGTAATAGGTTCCAATACATTTTTATGAATACAAGTTTGGAGTGCAGCTATTTAAATAATGAGTGGTAAAAATATTTTCTACATAGCTGTTTGCTGTAAAAATGCTTAAACGGGCAAACACAGCATGCAAATATTTTCTTTTTAAAAAATCTCCTCCTAAAAGACACTGCAAAAGCAAGATCTTTCAGCTACCAACTTTTTCTAGGCCACAACTCTACATGCATAGTCATTTGTATTATAATTCCTAAGATTAAAAATAATGCAAAGAATATTTCAATCTTTGAGGAGCAATTACTCAAGTYCTTTGAAAAACAGCTTGGGAAATGCTCAAAATTTTAATGAGCAGAAACAGCCTAAGCCATAAGGCTTATGTTCCTCCTCTGAAAGGCATAGGAATAATGCATAATCCAAGTGTTAATTTTTACAAGCTGAAGTTTGAAAGTCTGCAGTCCAAATGCACCCTGAAGAAGTGTGTGAGGGGACAGAACGGGTTGGGGAAGGACCCAAYCGCTCCCTCTCCTTGATTTTTAGAGGCTCAATGTTAAAATTTGGCAAAACTTAAAAGTATTCTCAGAAAGACATAACCTGGAGTCACAGGAACTGTGCTTCAGGTATGGCTTCCTTCATCACCTCTGCATGCCCACGTCAGCACTTACGGCAGTCTATCACATCAATCTACCAAAAACCATTTTCACCAGCTCCCCGGAACTCCACATTGTCTCCAATAAAAGTAAAGACCTGCTTTCTGAGTCTTGTCGTTTAAGGAGCAAGCACAGGTCCTTGCTAGTTGTCAAGCTGTCCTCTCCTTACTGCCCGAGTTCTGCCCTAGCAGTGCCGCAGCGCAGCTTCCCATTCCCAAGCAACCCGGCTATTTCACACCTCCGCACTGAAATTCATTCCTCGTGGTGGCTTTCGCACTCGAAGGACACAATTATCTACACCAGCAGTTCGTGCTAGTTASAGTAAGTCCTCAAATTGTGGTTGCCAAAGCCACAGCAAGAGCTCTGCAGCACCAGACTGCTTTACGGTTTCAGCCGCAAGCCCGAGACAAATTGAGGATTAAGGTAGTTGCCTGCAGTCCAAAATGTTTGGGAACCAAGTAGTTTGAAAAAAATGAGCTCATCCTTCTTTTGCATTAATCTCTCCACCTCCCTGCTGCTCCCTGCCACAGCCGCAAAGCGAAATCACAGTCTGCTCCAATCCCTTCCTTTGCCCCAGCGATGGGATATTGCTCACCCACAAAACACCGCAAACGTAGCAACTGACTGCAGAAGCTGGCTGCAGCAGCCGCGACAGAAATAGCTACCAACGGGTCCTGTCCCGCTGCAGAGCTGTGCCGGACACCCTCGTACCGCGCCAGGCACGAGTCCGGGGCGCGCCGGGTAGAGTCACCGCGCACCCTCACCTCCTCGCGCAGGCCGGTGCCTTTGAGCAGGCGGCTGGAAACATCCTGCCGCGGCTACACGGGGAAAAACAAAACTTTGTCGTCAGCACCTCCTAACTCACTAGGGRAAAGCCAGTTGCGTCGCAGCGTAACCTTCCTCCCAGCCCTCYGCCACGCGCACCTCGGCTCGACTGCCGGCCCTGCCGCCGGCTGCCTGCGAGCTCTGCTCTCCTACACAGCCAGGAGCGAAAGCTGCTTGGTCAGCTGACGTACGTCTGCAGTTTTCATATTCCTCCCGCTCTTTCCTGGGCTCAAAACTTTATCTGTCTTTAACGACCAGATGTTCAGAGAGAAAATTCAAGGTTCTCAGTAGCCAGCCAGGAAGTTCACTGGATGGTCAGGGTTGCAGAACAATTTCTACTTATATTTTCATACAACTTTCCAAAACACACTTTATCAAAAATAAATAAATATACAAGGAATCCTCTTTGGCAAGTTTGAATGAAAAGCTTCCTTCCAAATGGGCTAGGAGAACCATGAAAAAGGTCATTATTTTCCCCGTACATATGTTATTAACAGCTCTCTGACTGAAGCTGTTCAGCAAACTGAAGCAGGCTTTGGTACAGTGCTCTTATTTCTCGAGAAGCAATTGTAGCATTTCAGTGAATTCTGACTTGGACGTAATAACACTGCTCGCTTGAAATTGCACCCTGTGGACCCAAGACCATCTTTAATCTCTGGCTGAGTTTGGAAGGTTGCAGCAAGGCTGGACCATGCTGGAAAATGTAACAGCTAATCCATCCTCCTCACACTGGAAAGGGAGGGACAGACATATTTCCAGGACCACTCTCATCATTACTTTGGAGTGACAGAGATTCAAGCCCAAAACCTTYCTCTTCCCTTGAAAGAGCTTGTAGTTAAGTGTTTCTCCTTGGTGGACCTCAGAGCTCAGAGAAGAGATTTCAGTGGTATCTAGCTAGTTATGTATTAAATAGAAAAACAGCTGTTTTGTTTTCTCTTTTGGTAATCACAAAAAATGACATACAAAAGAAAGGCACAATTAACCAAGCAATCAGCTATCAGGATATGCCAATATTGAAGCTTTGCACTTGCCCTCCACTCTGCATTCTTCACCTTTGGGAATGAGCATTATGATGCTATTTACATAATTACAGGATTTGCCTAATACATCTAAATGTGTGTTTTTTCTCATGCTCCATCAAGATATGTCTAAATCAGACAGCAAGGTAAAGGTCATGTCAAGGATATCCCTAGATTCTTCAATAGAAGAAGGAAAAAAAAAACTATCAGAACTTTAGGGAATGGAGGGGATTAATTCTCACTATCACATTTTCCTTTTAGAAAAATATACAATGAAAACAATAAATCTCTTAAGTTATAGCCAATAATTAGAAGAAAACCACATTTATTTAATTAACTTCTAGTGGCACTTTGAAAGTGGAATCAAAATTATTTAGTGAATATTTAGTATCTTTTTCAAGGTCTCTTGCAAAAGTAATGCATATCAAGGCTGCTCTCCATCTGCACAGGATATTACTCAAAAGTAATCTGACAAGCAGGATTTTTTTTCGCTAATGCTACTAGCTTACRCAAAACACTTCTAGTTTTTAGCAAATCTGTAACCAGGGACCAGTGTGGGAATGACTGGTGGAGATGGTGAGGCATTTTGACTGCATTGCTGCTTAATGTCAAACTCTAGCTTCAAGTGRCAAAGGCAACAAAACAAACAGAAAGAGGTAAGCGTGCACGTGCTCTCTCACACACACACACACACATATGCAGAAGCAGTGGAAAACCAGCCTAGTTCAATCGACAGTAGGATTTCTGCTCACACTTCAGGCTGAGAACAGATAAAAGCCTTTCACTTTTGGTTCTTGAAAGCCAGTCCCTGCAGTACGCGTGGAGAAGCACTCTACAAAGMGCAGGCAATTCTTTGAATCCAGGCACTTTCAGAAGAGCTACCCTCCTTCCACCTCCCTGAACATTTTTCCATTCTCAGTCTTTTATCCATTAGTATTATTACTACACCCTTATCAGCTTTTCTTTTTATATGACAAACCCAAATATTCACTTTTGCGCCTGAGGTTCACTATCCATACTTGTTTTAGGTGACTCACCACCCTCTTTTTCCTCTCCACTTCAAGCTGTCTGACATGTTGCTTGAACGACACCTCTTAAGAAGTCAGGGTATTCAGCATCTTCTCTTGTGTTTGTTAAAACATGCCTAACTCCTCGCTTTTTATTGTTCATTTTAGTCTAATGAAAGCTCCCTAACTTTTGATGCAGAGCATGTTTTAGTAATTTTGGGGTCAGCATCACAGAAGATATTTAGGAACCCATATAATTCGTATAGCATCCAGTGAGACTTTGAGGAACCTCTGAAAAGCCTGGGCAAATTCCTGAATGTCCTTACGAAACTGGAGCTTGACTTGCTATGGCTCTCTGGTGCATTGTACTGCAACAGCTGCAACACGTGCCTTTCGGCCCCTAAATACCACAGGGGCCAGATTCAACCACCATCAACAGGAAAGAAATAGTAATRAGAGGGTTAAACCTCAAAGCATGCCCAGCACAAACTCCATATTCCTGAAGCTTGTARCAACGTACTTGTATTATTACAGAAAAATACAACCGGAAGAGAAAAGGTACAAGCCAGATTTTTAAAAGCTTGCTAGCATATTTCAGTACAGACTGGTTCTGTGCAAACTACTTCTGCCAATGCAACTAGTCTCTGCCAACTGCAATCTTCTCTAAATAAATAAATAAAACAAAATATAAAAAGTACCAGTACCCATGTAAGAAAAAWTCTCCGTATCTCAGGCTGAAGAGGGATGCCTTATTGTCATTCATTGGCGACTGAAAACTCTGGCCTTCAAGCAATAAAAAAGTCATTGCTTTAAACAGAATTTATCCCATCATACAAGAAAAATAAATTTTCCTTCAACTTCAGCATGCTACTGAAAGTTGAAAAAGAAAGTAGGAAGAATATTTTCTGCAAGATGTATTACTTCATGTTGGTATTGCCTGTAGAAGGTAGGATTAGTTTCATGCTCTCTTGCAACATGATCAAGGGCAACGTAAGGATGACAATTAAGAGAATTCTATTGCTAGCTTTCACAAGTGATAAATACGATGCATAATTAAACAAGCAACACCCAGACTGCCTGGAAGAAACAATTATTTAGTGCTTTCATTAGGACAGATCCATTTCTCCTCCATTTTTTTCATTATGTTATTGCATTTCACAAACCCACTGAAAAAAATCAACAGCTTTAGTGAAGCTCTTGCCATGGCAGCTGTCTAGAGACTACCCGGCAGGGTGAGAAGCGCGAGCCGCTAGCAGAAGGCCCACCTTGGGAGTACAGCAGGATCTGCATCTCCAGGAGAACGCAAGTGAAAACCTGGACRAGGTTCTCCAGTCCCAGAAGCTCAAAGACCTCCCGCAATGGGTAGTCAGACAGCGGGAGCTCGTTGGGGCCAGGCCTCTGGCAAATGATGGGCTCGTAAACCCCGTAAAACTTCAGTGACCTGCCCGGGGGTGGCAGGGGCACCTCGTACAGGATGTTGTGGATGTAGCTCTCCAGGGGCAGAGGTGGTGGCTGCTGGGAGGTAACTGCTTTGTAGAGCTGGATCAGGAACTTCTTGCAGGCTTGCATAAAGGGCAGAGGAGTGATGAGGCATATGCATTTGGATACATACAGCGTGTCTCTGCTAATGTCATAGGAGTTATACCGCTGGAGCTTGGCGAGGGAAGTGGCATCTCCCTCGTCAATGCTGCTGGCCAAGGAGTCCATGCTGCACGAGGACGAGGCACAGACGCTGCTGTACTGCTCGGCGTTGTGCATCTGATAAAGCGTTTGCATGGCTGTGCAGATTTGCTTGCTTGTGACCTCCTCGTAGAAAGTGAGCACAAATCCGTACGTACGAGAGCCATCTTCTCGGGTGATGATGAACGAGTGGAGCTGCGGGTCTCTGTTATCCGCCTGCGTTCTGAAGGACAGCCCTTTGGGCATGCACAGCTGGGGGAAGAGGAGAAGAAAGAGATAAAATTTTCTGAGCAACAATTTTATTGTCATTACTTTTRTTTTACAGGAGTCTTTTCCTGCTGCAACACAAGCTATTCTCAAAGTCCCCCTGAAAATAAGCCTAAGAACAAACAGCCTGGTGCTACTTAACAGAAGTGTGTGTCATGACCAGGAAAACAGCCTCCAAAAATTATCCATCTAATACGTCATTGTGAATACTTCATTGCTTTGTAAAATTGTTTTCACCACCAAAGAGGCTCTTATTTATATAAGCACCATACAAAAATATTCACTTTTTTTCCTCAGTATATTTCGTGCTCACTGTACTCTAAACTCAGTGAGTCAGAGGAGCATCTTGTATCATTGAATTCAAATGAGGCACAATCCTTGAAATGAAATTGCTCGATCATTCCTAATTTTCTTAAAAGAAAATAAAATAACTAACAGGCAGCTATTACCACTACTTTCTTTCTTAAGTGTTATAAAATAGCTTAGATCAGCAGCAAAAAGAACAGAAAAAGTAATCTATGTAAGGCTAGTTTTGATTTACCAGTCAGCAAAATATTTTGCAGTAATTCTATTACACTGAAGCATTTCTCTGAAACATACCCCTAGGGATAACTTGAGGCATTTTTTCAGACATTCCTCAGGAATTCTATCAGCTGTCTAATACAAAATAACTAATATCCAGCAAAATATGTTTAGATGTGCATCAGCATGAAACTCATCACATTCTGACCCAGTTAGTACGTCTATAAGCCAAGCATTAAAGCTTCCAACTGAGGCAAGAGAAAGGGAGGGGAAAAAAAGGGGGGGGGGAAGAAAGGGACTTCCAGGTGTTCCTGCTGCTCCAAATGATGAGCACTAGTAGCAAACTTTGCAATGTTACCTTCAGAGCTGTATAAAATTATTTTCACTAGCAAATAGGCTCTGTCTCATTCATTTAAACAGCACACAAAAATACTCAGCTTTTGTGATTCAGACTCTAAAATTCACAACATACTAGCAGGCCTCTAATTTATCTAGGCTCTTACCTGTTGCTCTAGAAGTTAATGGACAGGGCAATAAGTGGCCAGTAGCTGATAGAAGGATTTAATTCAATTGACGGGCTTTGCTGACACAAGCCATGAAATTGCAGCTTGAGCCATTTTTGAACAGCAGCCACATTTTCATTCAAAAGGTTTATAGTTTTTATTATTGAGGCATTAACAGCATTGCCATGGTTAAGGCTATGTTGAAATTGTCCAACAAAGCAGAAATAGAAAATCCTTGTTTCACACTTCATTTAAATTTATTCCGTATGATAAGTATCTCTCCACCTCCTTTTTGGCAGACTTATTTAATAAAACTTTATTTCTAGAATGTGAGYTTTTGATAGTGCCTTAACAAATCTGATCAGTCTGAAATCATAGGTTTTAACTGCAACACTATCAGTCAGAGATGATACCTTCTTGGTTTTACAGACAAATACCTGGAAAAGCAAATTATACGCACCGGAATAATCAASAGCAGATAAGCATCAAGGAAGTTCAGACCAACTGAGACAGTTTCAGAAGGCTGTATCAGATCTCCTCCAAGCCTTAAAAAYTATTCCCTCCTTCCTTGTCTACTCATTCCACACACACACAAGAACACCCATCTATTAATTTGCAGCCATAGCCTAATATATGCTGAATTTGAACATTTTAAGTTTCTGTCGATGTGACGTGACGTGACGAAAAGACTGCYGTCGCTATTAGACCTAGAACAGGACAGAGGAAAGGCAGAGAGAAAAACAAGCCAGGACAGGAAGGGGAGAATGACCAAGAGTCACTCAGGCAGCAAGCTTCATACGGAAACTGAAAGGAAAGGGTCAATGTTCATTCTCAAGCAACACACAAAGCTTCAAAATTGTAGTAGACTTAATGAATAAAAACTTTCATCTCAGTGTCTGGAATATCAATCACTTTCCACCTCATCTGTGCTTGCTACGTATGTTCCAGGTGAGCGTTGGAGAAAAGCAGCCTGGGATGCACTAGTGGGACTGAAGGCTCTGCGCGCTGCTAAAGCTAGCGGACTAGCTGGCTAGTGAGAAAACAGTCAATCATCTTTATTGCATCAGTGTAGAAACACAAAATGATCYGAGATGACTGGACAAAGCACACCGTCTTCTTTTTCAGAGCACTTATCCACCRGAATATTTAAGAATCTCTATCAGCAGGAAAAAAGTGGGATTAAATTCTACTTGAAGTAGGGCCCATGATCAACAAGGGTTTGTCAAAGCCAAAGCAGTTGCACAAGGCAAGGGAAGAAGATACAGACAGCTCAGCATCCTGTTTCTAGAAGCAAAGAGCAGAAGATGCCCCTTTCTCAGTGCAGAAACAGGGTCACCATCAGTTTCAGATGTTCCTCAGCCAAAGGTTCCCTCTGGATCAAAGCACCACCAGAATCCCCTACTCTTCACTAGACCCTCTACTTCCCATTTTAATCCATGCGTATTTTTCCATGCTTGAAACATGCTGCATCAGCAAATTCTACATCTAAACTGTGCCTTGGGTGAGAGGGTGGAGAGAGATGCTTCAGTTTGTATTAAAATCTGCTCTTCTAAAATGACACCAAGTATCCTTTAATTCTTTTATTTGGGTACATGATCTTTTTGAACATGCAATATTGCCTCGGACTCCAGAAATATATGCAAATGTTTATGCACCTTGCTGAACTAGAGGACTAAAACAGGAGTTATTTCTTAAAAATTTCACTTTCCTTTGTAACGAGAACTTCAATTTGGTATATCACATGACTGTCACAGAATGGCCGCAGAAAATAGCATGAGACATCAGGCAGGGATAATCACATTGGTGGAAGCAGTGGAAAAAAAGAAAGTATTTCCCTATAAAATAGAACTCTATACTATTTTGAAAGGGAGATAAAACATGACTGGTAGGCAGAGTGATTTCTCAGGACTCACAGGTATTTTTTTTAAGTGATAGAATGGTTTCAAAAGGCAATTGAAATTCCTTAGGCATCTAGCAAAGCCAGAACTCCCACAAGTTAACCCTTCAAGGATTTATGCATTTTCTTCTCCGAGGGAAATTGCTTCCGGAAAACTCACCGAAAGCACATGGGCAGAACTGTAGGCAGAACTAATACAGCAAGGAGAGATCAGAAAGGCCAGTAATTGCCTCAGGGTATTCTGTGGGTATTCTGTGGGAGGTGGGAATTACTTTAAATGATTCTTTGGATCAAAACAATAAAAAAAGTTTCCCAAAAGATAATTTAAAAGACTATTAAGTGCTGCTGCTGTTAGCAAATGCTGTTTTTTCCCAAATACATTGCAAATGAAAGACGTGTTCTTCAGCTACATGACTTCGTCTGAGTGCAGTTCAGACCAATTATTTTGTTTTAATAGGTCTCCTGTTGGTTTTCAATATTCTATTTTTGTATGATAATATGATCACATTTACTGAATACTAGACATTTTCAACGGTAACGTGACGTACAACCAACGCAGCAATTCTAGCTGTTGATGCTTGCTGCTGTATTCCTGCTGCCCACCCTCATTCACTTCTCCTCTTCTCACATTGCCGATGCAGAAAAATCCCAAACCTGCCTCTCCACTAACTAAATGGCAGGAGCTGCCTAAGTAGCTGAGTTTACCACCTTAGCTGTGTCTCTCGGCTTTGCTCTGATTCCTTCGTGCCTTCTGTTTATCCAAAGAAACGTGGAGACTTGCTCTAGTATTACACCATCTCCATCGGTGCACACTTGGAAGCAGAGAGAGCAAAATCTCCAGCCATCGGTGGGCAGGGGGACTAATACTGGCATCGGGGGCATCTCTGCCTTTCTAGGCATGACTGCCATACCACAGTATCAACTCCCGTGTCACTGCTACTACCAGCTTGCGTTTTCACACTGAATTTTTGGCACAGTTTAGCACACACATCAAAAAACAGTTAAAATTGAGATCATATTTGGAGATTTCTAGACCTTCACAACTGCAGAGAACAGTTTGAAAATATGAACTAAATGTAATTCGGACTGCATTTACAATAGCTATTTAATGTGGTAGTGAAGGAAGTGAGGCCAATGGCAACCACTCCTTAGCTCCTTATCTCTGCAAAAGGGTGAAGGTCAAGGGATTACCTGGAATTAATATTTCCACAAATGCTCAGGCTAGTTCTATTTTGAAATAGCTACTATTTAATCCTACTCTCCTCAGAYGTGACAAGTCTAAACTAGACTGGGGAAAAGGAGTTCCCTAATTGTCCAATTCTGAGTTAGATCCAATACATAGTTTCAAAAACAGCTGGCATTGGTAATACCGCTTTAATGTTATTACTCCATCTACTTACTTTTAAAACATAATGACAGATGCAGGATGGCACAATTATAAAACAAAGAGCATTTTCTGTACCGGGAAGCTTATCTCATATGACAGTAATTAGTTGTTCTTGTCAGCATATGTTCTTAACAAGGACTTTGTGATTTTTGRAAACACCCTTGAATATCAGCTCTTTGGGAAAATTTCCAGTGGAACCTTGGTCTTTTAATTCTCCTGCACACACATAAAACTGCAGAAATTCTCTTCTCTCCTATTGCCCTATTCATGGGACTTCACCCACACAACAAACTTATCTCAAACTTTGCTGACAGGGAAGAGATGTACAGAAAATGCATGCATCAGTGCAGAGATGCCATTAAAAACGAGCACCCCACAAAAGCTGCTGTTTAGGTGAGTTCCAGCTTTTGGTCAAAATCCCCCTCTCTCTCTTCATAGGTAGCAACAAGAACTTTAATCCTCAGAAATTTCTCATGGCTACTAGTGTCTTAAAAATTCCTCAGTAAATCTCCTTTAAATCTGCTGATGTGTATGCAAGGTGACTACCCCTCCTTCTCACCCAGCCACGGAGACTCGTTTCACCACACACTAGATTTAATTAGAGCTAATGAGAGAAGTCCAGTATCTAACCTTTGTTTTGCCCAGAAGTATTTCTGTGTATTTACRATACCTCTTCCTCCGTGCCGTTTCAGCTGGCACGCCTAGCGGGTGCCCTTAGTCCCAACAGAATTAAACCACCGAGCATGGTGGTAAACAACCCAGGAACCGTTCTGGAGTGGAAACTGCCAGGAAACAGGAGGATTTCCCCACCTACCATGTTGACGGCATCCTGATCGAAGGGGTTCCACTCTATGTTCTGCGGGTAGTGAGCCAAAACTTTGGACTTGAAAGTTCTTCTCAAGGGACTCTGGTCAAAGTTCTCTCCTGCAAGAAAGGAAGAAGCGGTGACTTGTCGCAGCAGCGATGCTGCAGCGGGAGCCGAACTGCACAGTTTTGTTCCACTAGCGAATGGCTACGCGAAATCCCAAGTGCCTTTTTACTCCCGACGCTTTCGAAGGAGAAACGTCAAAGATGCACGTTCACTCAAATCTTTCCCTCCTTCCCACAAAAATCTTACCACAGTTGCAGCACAGCTTCCAACTTAGTATTTACCGCATGGAAATATTTTGGTAAGAGAAAAATTAATGCTTGAGTTTATGGGAAAAGACCCTGGAGTCATCTGAATCTCTACCTTTCCCTACAGTTTGAATACCTAGAGATAGCTTTACTTAAACATTGAAAGAGCTCTCTCCCTAAAGCGCCCAAGAAATTGTCTGAAGGTCATAAAAGGTATGAGCACCTCTCAGCCATTACAAATTATTCACGGCTTCACTATAAATGTTTTTTATATCACAAGTCCTGCATTAAACATGTATTTCTTCCATGACAAATTTCAAGGACAGACTTTTGCCACGCATAAAGATGCCAGAAAGTGCAAAGAGAAAGAYTGAAATAAGACTTCAAGCAGAAAGGCATCCAGTTATCAGCATACAAATAGTGTATCTCAAGGTCATATTGTTAACAGAGTTTCCACTGTTGGAAAGTCTACAGTATGAGTATAGCAATCAAAATAAGAAGGTCTTAAAATCTATTAACTACACTACCATACATTATACTTTTTTCCAACCTTGATTCTTGATTAAGATATTAGCTTACTAATTCCAGTCTTCTTACTTTAAAACCACATTTGGGTCTTGAATTATCATCTCCTGTTCTGTTCCTTTCTCACCTAGGAGAGGAGAACAGGATGAAATCCTTAACTGGCAAATGTTTTCAACAAAACTTACTTGGCACTCAAAGGCTTGCTTTGAGACTTCTCAGTGTTGCTTAGATACTTAAATAAAAAAAGAATAAAAAGCTATGAAATAGAATTTGATCTCTTTTCTTTAAAATAGARATATTTTGATTTCTCTTTATACCTAAAAATAAAACCAAGATTTCAAATTTTTTAAACCAGAGGTTATTTTGCATGAAAAAAATTCAACTGTTTGGCAAGCTGTAAAGGCAACCCACCATTCCTGCAAGAAAAATAAAAACTATGAGTTTACTAATGTCACTTTGCCCTTCTCTGAAGGCAAAGCGGACCRTGGAAATGTAATCTCTGCTTGCTGAGTTGCATGTCACAATACAACATTTGCACAGCTAACAGCTTCCTAAATGATGTTGCAAAATCAGAGTTCAGGAGTTACGCGATGCTTTCTGAGGCCAGGGCCATTTGGCACGCGCCCTTTGCTCCTTGGGAAGCACAGTCAACACAGTCATCTGGCTCACTGTGAGCTAAAATACAATCTTCTTTATACAGGAAAGCTATGAATCAGCATTAATCTAAGGAAATGACCGCACAAACTGCTGCTTAGAGCAATGCTTCTCAGTCCTTGCCTTGTAGAGCCGAGGTCTGCAGCTGCCTGAGAGGAAAACACAGTAAAAAAGGAAAACAGAGTTGCAATGCTTCGCTCCCGGCAAAGCTTCAGGAACCCTTTGCTATCTGAGATACTGCTTTAAAGTTCCTCGCTGCAGGGATTTTATTTTTATTTTTTTTCACATTTCGGGGAGGAAAGGACGTGCACCAGAAAAAACAAATGCACAGAAACTCTTTAAAAAGTCTTCAGTTTAGAGAGCAGGGTGAGTGCTCTCCTCCTCGCCTCCAGAAAAGGCGGGCGCCTTCCCCGACCCCGCGGATGGGGATGCCCTAATTGCGGCACCAGCACAGCAGGAACGGGTGGAGGAGCAAGACGCAAAGGTCGGGAATTTCTCGCTCCGACCTCGCCACCCGTGCCGGCCGCCCGCTTGGCCGGGAGGAGGAAACGGAGGCTCACGCCGTCGCTCCCTCCCATGCGGCGGCAGCGCCGCGCTTCCCCTGCCCCGAAAGCCACCGCGCCGGGCGGAGGGATGCTGCCCCAATAGCAAACACGTTTGAAGAAGAAGTTTAAAACCTTTTTCTTCCAAGACGTATTTGGGATTTTAAGGATACAGGTGCTTTTATGCAATAGCTTATTTTTAACACACTGTTTAGACACACGCTCATTTTTACCAGACACATGCTCAGTTACCTACCTAGTATTTTTGCTGCATTGTTTTTTCCAGCACTGCGTACGTTTTGTTTAATTTTGGTGGATATTCACGGAGGGCAAGGAGAAAGCAAACAAGACTTTACAATGATATTTTGTACCTGAGAGGAAAAAAGTCCAAGGTGATGATTGCTACAGGCGTATTTCCTGGGGCAGGACAAAATACAAATGTTAAAATGTAAGGAGCTCTGGCAGGGAAATCCAGCCTGCTTCTGCTTGAGGCAACCCCCAAATCCAGCAAAAGCATATGCATCATAGAAAGGGCAACAAAAACTGGAGGTATCAGCTAAACTGGATCAAACTCAAAGGCATCCCATGGTTTAGCTGATCAGCTCACTGTATTTTTCCACTTGGACAAGCGCTGGCACTAGCTTCCATGGCAGGCCAGAGTACAGGATGAGGGTCCTTTTCCTGCTCTGTTACTAAGCTGACTGCAGTGCAGAAAATATTACTCTGGGAATATTACTTCGTCATAGAGCACAGCAGTAGAAGCTCTTACTTTTGCCTGTAAGTTCTTTGTTGAGGTATCAAGTTCTACAAGATAAAAATCTCAACCAGCAAAGCCAGCAGACATGCTCTCTCCAGGWAGGCACTTAAACATACTCGGCAACCTTCTTAGTTCTGAGCATCACACAGTAACTAATGCACTTACATGATCGAGTAAACAGGCAGGAGGTTATTTCTTAATTGCACCTTCATGTATCTTCACCTTAGACCTGAGAACTAGCAGAAATGCAGATATTTGATAGTAAATTTGTTTGGTTGCTTCTACTACAACTTCAAAGAGCATCTAGAAGACTTCCTTAAGTTCTCCGTAGCTAAGAGAAAGCCAGTCCATTTTCCTGCGAGAGTTCATCTTTCTGTCACTGAAAAATGTCATTGCAGTAACCTGACTGAACTAACTGCTCAGCCTGTGAGGTTTAGCAACACTAACACCACTACAGCTCACAGGTCCAGCCCTTCTTCAGGGGGACAATTTTCCTATCTGCATTACACAGGTGTTGTAAAAACACCTTTTGCTTGATAAATAGGCCATAGAGATGACAGTCAACAGCTGAATCGATTAATCATCTAGTAGTGGGGCATAGCTGTAAATAGGAGTCCTAGTAGCAAWACATATTAATGATGTCATTTACTTRTTCTAGTTCTTGTGCTCACTTGTAGGCATCAGAGACCAATGTGTTAAAAATTTTTAGCAAAATACAAAGTTTTATGTAGCCGCATTTCTCTGTTTAGAAGAGAGTCATGAAACTAAGAAACAGATACATTTTTCTGATTAAAGATTCACTTCCAAAATCGCTTTTCTCAGCTCATTCTCTAAAAGAGATTTTGTGGAAACAGTATAGGAACCAGAGTTAAATCCTATACTGGTATGCAGGATTGGACCGGAGGGGGGAAATACATATATATATTTATACACACACACACACACACATATATCAACGGATCCTTAACACAGCTACATTTTTTCAAGTGATTCATTTTCCCTTAACTGCAGTTTCATCTTATATTTGTATTTTGCTCGAATAGTGCAGCAAGCTAGCCAGTATTGGGCTATCCCTGTCAAACGAAGATCATGTTGTCATCCCCTTATTCTTCAGAAAAAATGAAAAACAGAATTGCTGCAACCTCCCCTTAGTAGAAATCAGRCTTGTGGTTTCTCCCATCAGAATTTCAGCTGACAACTGTCTGGGTTTTGTGAAAYTGTCTGGGTTTTTATGAGAGGTAGTCTGGGGGTGGGAGGAGAGTGGGGAAATCCAGAAAAAGTACATTTAGCTAAGTCCGCTGCTTTGCCACTGCCTGACTTTGCCACTTCTTTGGGCCACGGGACTGGCATTTCCATGTCGTTCAAAAGACAGATCATATGATATCAATTCAGTCTGGAGGCTTTACGCCTCATTTTTAGGAAGTAAGGGCAGAGGGAGCCTGTTCCCAAAGCCTTATTAACTTAAAGAAAGCATGAGCTATCAGTGCTTCACACCTCCAGGCAGTCAGCTTTGCATCTCCTCCACCATAGCGAGTAACTGACTCTTTACACATAAAAGACTTAAAGAGAGCAGAGTGAACTGAACACTTTTGACTGAAAGCCATGGTTTTTCAAGACAGCCTTGAAAGCATGTGGGAGGGGAAAAAAGAGCAAAAGCACACAAGTTGCAAAGATAGCCCAAAAGAGGCTGCTTTAGTTGCATGGCCTTCTCAGCTCCCCGCTCACACAGACATCCCAGCACTGCTTCCTACTGCTACAGGGTTTAAGGCTGCACATGACGTTTCTTTATCACTGGCAGAGCTGTCTTAGTCCCAACACTGCTGCTTTGCTAGAAGCAATGGAATATAGAGGTGCTCATCTGAGAGGTTTTGTCTGACAGTAATTRACTACTGATATGTGCCAGCATCTGTTCCTGAGCACAAGATTTCCAAAGCACCTTGTATCCAAGGCCTGCAAAGCAATTCATAGGTAAGAGAAATGAACATAGGCCTTTATTTACTTGTAGGTTCCTAAGACTTGTGCATAGTGTTTTCCATTTCCCTTGGGCACTCCTTGCACAGATGAAAACTGATGCAGACTCAAGAAAAAAAAGGGAAAAAAGGGTAAAGAGGTGCAAAGGGGAGCAGAGAGGGAAATAAGGATAAAGAGGGGAAAAGGGAGAAAAAAGGAAAGAAAAAAAAAGACAGGTCAGATGTGGAAGCATGGAGCACAGGAAAAGCCTCTCCAGGTTCCCAGCAGAAGCAAAAGGTTGCTGCCACCTTGCTGGGTGCTCACACCAGTATCACGTTGTTGGTGAAGGGAGCATGGCCACCCTCCCACCAGGCCGGGGGCCCATCAACAGCAATGCTGTAAGCACAGGACTTGTGCAAGCAGGGGAGAGGCAAGGATGGGAAGAACACCCTGCCTTGGCTTATTCCACCCAACGGGAGTTTTACACAAAATCCACGTGCCATCCTGGGGCAGAGAGCAGACCCCCTTTGCAAGGAGCTTTGTAGGCTCCCTTTTGGATAGTCTCAGTTTGYGATGGAGGTGAAGAGGGAGAAAGGAAGAGTTAACGTCTGCGTGGGACCAGATGCTATCTTGCATTTAAGCAGTCCTCTGACACCAAAGCAGCATTGCCAGGCTCCAGAAACACTTTGGGACTGCTCATAAAAACAGGTGGATCAATCCTGGAAGGCTTCTTCATAGGAAGTAGGTGGCCCACTTACTAACTCCACCAGATACAGCTGTACCTTCCACTTCTGTTTCCAAATCAGATTTAGTATTACATCACTAGGAATATTCAAATGATTTTTTTGATTGCCTGTTATCTCCTTTTCCCTAATAATCACCCTCCATCAATCCGATAGAGAAAATATCTAGCATAATCTTGAACAACYGGAAAAAAAACAAGGCATATTTGCCAATAAGCCATGCTAATCAGGAAAAAACTTAGGGTTTCAATCAGCCTTTGGACATGATTAGTAGTTTGTATTCTACTGCAAATACTTGTACAGTCATTTAGATGTCAGAGATGTCTAAAAAGCATTGTTTATGAAATAAACCTGGCTTTAAGAAATCTGGCTTCTCCAAAAACAGCAGTAACAATGTCTTACTAAAGTGACAACATGGACTTCACGTGATCCAGGAAAGTAAGTGGCACAAGTAACTTACCTTTGCAGAGTCTCTGCGGGATTTTCATTTTATTGCTACAGTGTCTTAAAAAAAGGCCACACATACACAMAAAAACATTTTTTTCTATCAATAATCATAGCACAAAAGAGAAGAGCCAAGAAACCACACTGGAGTGAATCAGTCAGTGATTAGTTTGAAAGCACAGAGCATTGCACCCCACACACAACGCTGCTCTGGAAAGCCAGGCATGRTAAGCTTTTAAAGAGCTTGCACAATTCAGATAAGAAACAATACAAAGATATAACAGAAGGCAACCTGCATATCAGAGTGAAATGTCATCAGTTAGCCAAACTACCAGAAAACGTCACAACTGCCATTGAAATGAGGTGAGAGATTTGGCATGTGACACCCAGATCCACACTGACAAGCAGCTGGAAGAGAGTCCCACAGCAAGCAAAACCTTCTTGGCAAACATGAGGAAGGGCATCCAGACTGGAAATGTACTTTATATTATCAGCTCTCAGCACTGGTGGCTGTGAGCCACTGAGTCACATGTGACAAACAAAATTTGTTTAGTTCGTATTTTAGGCAAACAGTGACTTTTGACTGAATTTACTATACACTCTTAAGTGCTTGCTTGCTAACTTGCAGAATAGAATTAGCAAAGCACATTAAAAATGAAGCAAGTATCAAACGTGAATTGAATCCATATTCTAAAACATTAACGGGCAAAAACAGCACTACAAATACAGACAGTATCATACAACATCGTATCTGATGCATGATACTCATTCATGTAAACAGCATATCTCACAGGACAAGCTGCCACTCAGAAGTAAATTAAAAGTTTAATTTCAAATAGACTTCTTTAACTTTTAGAATTAAAAAAAAAGCATTTTTTTAAAATAGTGTAAAATGTGTCAGATTCAAGTTTCATTTCAATTGGATACTATATCCTACGTCATGATACTTTTAAACAACTTGCATCTTTCCTTAAAGGCACTCATTTTTAAAGGGCAATTTAATTTCTATTTTAAAGCAAATGTTGAAATAATGGATGGTAGATCGAGCAAAACTCTGCTAATTTCATTTCAAAGGAGAAAAAACTCTTGAAACTAGGAAACAAATGTCTTTTCTTTTTTGGGTAAAGGTTAACATTACTTTGGAAATGCAGCTAGTGCTATGAGATTGTCACTCGTGATTGCTTTCATGTGAGTGACCATATGTAAAAATTTAGAAATTCTAAGATTTGGACAGATATATTTTAACTCTCAGARCTCCAAAGGCGTATGTACTAAATAGGCAAAGGCGTCCTTTCTCCACACCCTCTGGTCCAGGGAATGTGAACTATCTGAGGCCTTTGCATGTTCTGGAACGTTGACAGGAATGTTTGTGACCACAGAAATAAAAATATCTTTTATTCCTTTAGAGGAATCCATTGGGAACATGAATATGCACAGTACTGTACATCATGGTGACAGCCTCTTTGATAGCTATTTCTAATTAAAAACRTTCAGCACATCCAGCTATGTCATTCCACTGCTGACTGCACTTTGTGAGGCTTCCTAGGTATCAGCCTGATCTCGCAGGAGCAGTAAGCGGTTTGCAAGGTGCAAGTGAGAAAACACMCCAAAAACAGGAAAAATAATGCTCAGCTGGAGAGCACCTAAGCTGCTCCTTGCCGGCTTCCAGAGCTGATGACWCTGAGTAGTGCTGAAATTGGGCTCTCCTGCTCTCCTCCTGTGCTTCAACACTGCACAGAGGAACCAGCGGGTCACGAGTCACTATTCAACCGTGGCAGTATTTCCTACCACACATCCCCATAATCTTACAGTGGAGGAGGCAAGTGGTATGAAGGGGAGGACAGGCACAAAGCAGACAAAACAGTCTTCTTGCCCAAATTTTAAGATCAGAGTTTATTCAGCAGGAAACCTGGGTCTGCAAGACAAGACAAGTCTTTTTTTTTTTTTTTTTTTTTTTTGGGGGGGGGAGATTTGGGAGTGGAGTAGGGAACAGGACTGAGGCGGTGGGCAGGGTTTAACTAACCTAGTGAAACACTTGCATTTCAATGTTTAAAAGATTCGACAGATCAGATTTAAGTAGGAATTCATAATGGGCTGTGCACCCCGTCAATACATCTGGGCTGTTACGCTTTTTATTTGTGTGTATGTAGACTGATGTTGTTATTTGTATCCAAAATTTAAAATATGCTTCCGTGAGGTTTCAGGAACCGAGTCTGAATGAGTCTCTAGCAGAACTGGTGTAGATGGACCTTCCGGTATCCTCTATCTACAAATCTACCTAACTAAGCCTAGCTGGGATAAGTATCCTCTAATATRACCTCACACAAGATGTCCTTTGGCTTTATCAGTCACACACAACATCCAGCATATCATACATCCATCAATATATCYGACAGTGCTAGAGGCATTGCTTTGGGCAGGGGAAACACATCTGCCAAGAGAGCTTCAGGGAGAAGAATAAAATTTACCAGATATTGATTCAAATTAAGTAAAAGAATGGAAAGGTGCATTTTTAAAATCTGACCCTTAATTTGATTCGAGGGAAATTGGAGGATGGAAAATAGAGAGACACAGCAGGTCTGGTGATTATTTTGTCCTGAACACCCCTGTTTACCTGCAGCTTTGTTTGTAGCATCTGAGCTCTTGCCATGAAGATCTGCTTCTAGCCATTTGTACAAGACTACACAACATAACAAACAGAGATAAAAAAAAGTATGAACAAAATGAAGAAATACACAAATGTACTGGGGGAACGGAAAAAAAGCAAAACATTCCTGTTTGAACACACACATTCCTGTTTGAAGCACCTTCCCCCCCCCCATACTGGCAACGGGTAAATTCATGTGATAAATAAAGACTTCAGTGACTGTATTAGTGTAAAGCTGTTGAAGACATTGACAGACATTGTGGAAATACCTGTCAAAATTAGTAACAAGATTAAATTCTAAGCACTTCAAACAGCATGCTG
Source organism: Rhea americana (assembly GCF_003343005.1). NCBI lineage: Eukaryota > Metazoa > Chordata > Aves > Rheiformes > Rheidae > Rhea > Rhea americana. The sequence continues at coordinate 8,224,184 of NW_028187088.1, forward strand.
CCACAGAGTTTCCCTATTGCGAAAGACAGCTTGGTTCATGCTTAACCCATTCCAGAGCCTGCGAAACTCAGGGGAAAAAAAATAAATAACTGATGTCAAACTAGAACTAGGAGGTTTTCTTTAGTATAATACTGTAACCATGTTGCTAAGTTGCCTAATAGTTACATTCATCATTTCTGTCTCTTAATAGGGTGTTTATAGGCAAAGACTCAAATAGATAAGCTCTATGTTTATAACTTAGATGAACAATCTTCCCGTAACAGCTACCCCAGCTTCTGCAGAAAAACAAAAACGTTTTTAAAGACACCACAGGTCAAAAAAAAAAAAAAAAAAAAAAAAATCCTGGTCTTATGCTACGTAAAGGCATTACATAGTCATCTTTGAGTTAAGTTTATCTTACAGACCCGAAGCATGTATCTGCAATATCATAGACCTCTCTGGTCTTTCAGTTTCTAGGTGTAAATTGGACAGCAGGTTTCCACTACTACCCTTCTACTGGAGCTGTTCTAACCAAGGCAGCAGTTTGGAGGACCCAGAGAACTCCGTCAAGCACAAATTCTCTGGAAAAGCAGCCCTCTGCAGAAAACACAGAGAAACACTTCCAAYGACAATTTTTAGACTAGAATTTGTGCTTTAGGATAATAATTTTCTTGTTCCTTTCGGAGAGACCTGAAAACAGCTCATATTCAAACCTGCAGGACGGTGGCTTTCTGCTCCAGGTGTCAAGCTATTTTTTGAGCTGTTTGAATTTAAAAGTTGCATAAATATTAATGTAAAGGGAACAAAACAAGCAATTGCCTACAGCTGTTGTGGTAACAGGCTGCCAGAGCATTTGTTTAGGTCTCAAGTCCAGAAGAACAGAAAAAGCTTATCTGACTTCTGACACAGAGTCACGTCTCAGTTTCGGCCGCAGGACTCCCAACCCTTGTGGTTAAAAGCTGTTAGCCAAAGCTGGTGACCGCCCTTGTTAACCACCACATAACCACAGAGCCTTAACAAGTCTCTCTGACAGGCTGCCAGCACAGCTCTCCCCAGAAGTCCTTCCCAAAATTGTCTTTCAAAGGGAATTAAGGCACCGAGCTTCCCTACACCTAGCCACCACCTCCGCAGTAGGAGCAGGCAGTGAACAGCAGAGATTTAACAGCTCGGGAACGGAGCCTGGCTGGGASAGGCAGACGTGCCAGGACAGGCGCTTTGGTTTTGCTCCCCGCACTGGTATTTTGGCTGTTTATAGCAATCACACAGCTAAGGAGTCACAGAAGTCATGGAAACCCCGGCGCAAGAAGTCAAATAGCAGATGCTCGTTAACAACAGAGGCTAAGCGCAGAGCTACAGACACGGCTGCCCAGTCTAGTCCTCCGCACACAGGCACCGTAGGGAAACACAACAGCTACTGCCACAAAATAAAATAGCTGCCCTCAGAAAAGGCTTAATATTTAAACAAACCTTTTTAAAAGGACAATTGTTTGTCTAAAAGAGTTACTGCATAGGCCTAAATAAAGAGAAAAGACAAAAATAAACAAAAATAAAAAAAAAAACCCAAAACAAAAAAAACCTAACACGAGCAACTTAGTTTGCCCATCATCTCTTCMTTCTGACCTTGATTAAAATACCGACTATCTGCCTACCAAGTAACATTATACAGCACCAAGGCTGTCAGCTTCTTAAAATAGCTATGCTCCCAGACGCCAACAGATCAACAAAGCTGTCCCACTACAGGGGAAAACAAGCAGGAGTTAGTCCGCTTTGCTTAAAACTGTGTCATAATCCAGTCACTCTCCTATAAAAAAAAGAAAGAAAGAAAAAAAAAAAGGGTCCTGGCTCAGGTTATGTGGGTTTAGGGCTGGAGGGGGGAGAAGGATGTTACTAAATAGATAGGGAGGCACAGCACTTAAAGGAGCCTGACCCAAAGGCCTGGACTGATTAGCAGAAAACTGTGAAACAGATGTAAAACTGAACCTGTACTTAAAAATGTAGGGAGGAAAGTTGTTGTCTATGTCTCAAGCCTTTTTTCTCTCCAGAAATGGAGATGCAAGGAATTCACTCACGACTTTCACGTTGCCAAGCTGTTTTTCCAAGCACGCACTCACGAGCCACTGCTTTGCGTTACACAGAGAGCACGTCCCAAAAATCTTTGGTCTGCCCTGTTTATATAAAATAAGGGCAATGTTTATTTCCTTATTGCACTGTAATACTCAAGTCTGGTATTCATTTTGTATACTTGGATATTTAGATACTTGTTATCCAACGAAGAAGTATTCACACCAATCTAGAAAACAATTTTACCAATAATTTGAAGTTAATTTAATTTAAGCTTCATTATTTTGAAATTGTTTTTTAACCTTCTGGTTAGAGCATAGCAAATGCATAATGCATGTGACAGTATGAAACGGAAAGGTTTCATCCACCTCTCAGTTCCCAGAAAACATTAATGATGGCACTCACATGAATGAAAAATATGTCCTGAGCTCTGAAAATTTAATCTCTCCTAAATTCCTTTTAACTCATATACACATTGGTATATGTATATGTACCAATGTATATGTATATGTACATTGTATATGTATATGTATAGCAAGGACAGGCTAAAATGTGAGACTCTTCCCCTGCTCTGAAGTCAATAGCCTAAATGTCTGTATTAAATCTGCCTCCATTAATTTTGCATTCTTCATCACGTAACGGACCATATCTYCAAGGAGAAGGCTTCTCAGATTAGYCTGTTGCCTACAAAGCAGGAAAYACGAGTTTGCATCTTCTATGCATRGTGAGGACAAGACTGGAGCCAAACCTCAACTTGAAGAAACACACTAATGACTTGGCTGCTGAGGAAAGCCCAGCTTCACCTTTTCTCCCACCAGCTGCATYACAAGCAGGCGCAATCCAAGCCAATGGCAGCAGTAGTCCTAATCCTGCAGGCAGTGGGTGTACTCCGAGCAGACCTACTGGAGCAAGTATGTGTTTRGGGGGGCTTAGGTGCCCATTTGGCAATCAGAAATCAACCTGCCCCACCAGAAACAAGTCTGAGGCARGAAAGGAGAAGACCTGGAGGCTCATGAGGAAGTCTCTCACGGAGGCCCGGCTTGCTGAGCAAGGGTGGTCACCACTGCAGGGCCCATGCGCCACCTCCACCAACGGCACCACACCAGCCCAGCTCCGGGCTTGGGAGCCAACCGAGGCAGCTGCCTACAGGCTCACGGTGACCTGCTGAGGAAGAAAGGGCACTTTAGAGGCCAGCAGCTCCGCCACGAAGTTTAGGTGGCTTTGTGCTCAGTGCAACAGCCATTTCCTGTCCTAGGTTTAACTCCCTCCATGGACCGAACACAGAATGAAGCACCCAGCTCAAACTCCTCTGATGTTTGCTCTTTCTACCCATTTGCAAGGGCAAGATCAAATGTAACAGATTTCTGTGTTAAAACACAATGGCATTCTCAGATTGGTTGTGAAAACACACACACAGAGCAATTATATATGTGTAGATAGACTGATAGATAGATAAAATCTTAATACAGATATTGTCCTCTATTTCACCAGGGCACAGGTAATAAGAATTGTCTCACAATCTGCTTTATTACAGTCGTGGTTTCTTTTTCCTGTTTTCATCTCCAAAAAGAAAAGAAAAAAAGATCTTATCATCCTAAAATCCCCATGGCATTACTGGTTAGGTTTATGTGCAAGAATGTGGGAAGAGAAGGGGAACTTTCCAGTAAATTTTGCTCTGGGGCTTTTTTAGTATGAGAACAACAAGGGTTTTTTTAGTTACAGTATGTTCAGATATCTTTAAAGTTGGACTGTATTCAGACAGATTTTTTTTAAGTCACTTCACTCTACACATCACACTCCGATATTTAATCCCCTCTCCCCTTACTCATCAGGATGCCAAGTTTCAGGTTTTTTGTTACGGGAAGTCAACAGTAGTTTCCAAAAGTTGTGCTGATATGAYAGTAGCGTGTGAATAACTTCACTGGTAACACCTTCTGCCACTGTATTTAAGTGTGGCTGGCAAATCAGTACAAGAAAAGAAAGAAGCTTAATTTGTCCTGGACTTTTTTCAAGGCTAATCAACATTGACACAAACAGAGCACAGAGATGCCCATCCCAGAGCTCAAGCAGTCAGACATGCCTGATTTTAGATTTTGCTTTGGAAGGGTTTTTTTGTACTTGTCTCACACAAACTTCAGCTCTTAGCACTGTTACACTGGGCAATACACATTTCTGTTTCAAAGAAAGTCCCTGTTTTCTGATGTAATTTGTCTTTCTGATCAGAGTTGTCCCTTGATGTGCTGAGCCACAAAAAGGATCTGAAGGACTTTTTTTTTTTTTTTTTTTTTTTTTTTAATTGGCCACTTTGAACCCAGCCTGCAAAATGCTGTCTTTCACATACATAAGTGTAGTGATGAGAGGGAAGCTATCCCCAGTTTCTGGGGGGGAAAAGAAAAAAAAAAAAGTTCTGCACCAAGTGGCAAATCCCAAGTCCACCAGTGGCCCTCACACCTGGGGCAGCGACGGCTCCGCACCCTTCAGACACCTGATCCCATCAGCGGGGCGAGAAGGGACTTTAGAGAGGGCGGGAGGCAGAATTAGCTCTGTGCTATACTGAGTTACGCTTTTTCATAGCCTTTGCCAAAGGATTACWGCACAGCAACCCTTGCTGTCCAAGGCTGCACCTGCTAAACATTACGAAAGCTTTGCTATATATGTTTTTGAAGGATCCAACAGAGAAARAACTTTGCACCTTGCAATCAAGAAAGCTCTTCGGTCGGCATAAAGTAGAAACAGGCCCTTGTGCAGCACAAACAGACGTTGTTCAAGGGTTATTGAGAAACTGCCATCCCAGCTGCTGCCAATAAACGACTGTCCTTGCCTCCGTCTCCAAGGGCCGGTCCTCTGCCAGTTTTTAGTAACTGCACCTTTTTAGAAAAAGAAATGCCAAAAAACTTTCCGCATGCTGAGAAGTCTCAGCTGCCTGCAGGCCAGGCTCCAGCTTACCACGAGCGGAGAGAGGAGTGAGGACCGCGGTCCTCGCAACCACCGTGTCGCTCAGTCAGAACCACCCGAGACACCATTTCGGTTCAGAGGATGCTCTCAGATGCTTGAGAGCAACTGCGCTACAGTGACTGGAGATGAACACTTCTCGGTAAAAGCTTCAATGCACTCGATGAGACATTTCCTCTTAGCTCTCCAAAAAACAGCAATGGAGTTTTGTCAATYAAAAACATTAAAACATTATGTTAGGAGGAACAAGTACCTTTACATTGAAAGGAAGATCAGGTCTGGCAGCTCTTCAGTTAAAATGCCTCTTCTGCCACCAGCATCTCTGCAGTAACCTCTGTGTATTGGTCAAGACCACTCATATTAAGAAACTACTTGAAGATCAGGCTGCTGCCAGGGAATTGGCACAAGAGGCCATTSAAAAGCTATGAGCAATTGCACACCTAAGCCACATGGCAAATACTCTCTAAGCTTTAAATAAACCGTGACTAGATACAGCTTTTTTTTTTTTTTTTCCAGAAGAATTGTACATATTTCTGACAAAGCATAAACAATCAGATTTATGCTTTATAACTGCTGACTGTTTTGTGGCSAGAGTCCAAGTGAAAATATAGAAGGCTTACACCAGGGCTTGGTCACCATACCACAACAAAGTGTCAGGATTCAAATCCAAAGGCGGGGACCCATACTGCTAATTTCATTYCTGGATCCAAACTGTACTCCAGATGGAAAATTCAGAGCACAACAACATTTCTACCAGGCTTCTAGATTTAATTCCCATCCCTTCAAAGGAGAGCCCAAAGCCAATCCTTTGATTTGCCTTAATGCGCTAGAGWGTGTTAGGTTTGAAAGTTTCTTTGGAAAGCTGAATCTTCATTGAATAGACTAGGGACAGAAAAATAACTGCCTCTAGGTTCAGCTCGCAAATGCCACTGCACATCAGGTCCTTTCTTCCCTTGTCCTGCATATCCTCRCAGAGACCTGAGAGCAGAGGCAGTTGCCTAAGGGCTTTACTAACCAAAAAATCTCTCCCCCCCCCCCTTAAAATCCCACTTCAAGGCTTCTACCAAATTCCCCTTCCAGCATATTTTGGTGTTGCCTGCTCTTCCAGCAACCCAACTCAGAATATGCCTTCCACTTTCACCACCAAGATCTCTTCAGCAGTGAAGGCGAAGTCCAACGCAATCAGACAAATGGGCCCCTGCAAAGGGCTCTATCTCCTATGAGTCTTTCCTCTGCCAAAGCTCCACGCTGAAAGAGAGCATTTTGTCCCCTCTCCCCTCAAACTTCCACAGCCACGCCATGTAAATTCCACTACAGAGCAGCAGATACCATGCAACAACCAGACACAACCTCTGGAAGTTTTAGACCTTAGAGGTAAAAGGACTATAGAGGGCCACTAAAAAGGAACAGGGCACACCTCCTGGTCTGAAACAGGTTTACGCAGAGTCACCTGGGCTCTACAGGAGGAAATRGAGAGAGACACAAAAAGGAGAGTGTAAGAGAGAGAACCTCACTTGCTCTTCACCTGTATATTTTGCCTGTTATTTTAGTGCCCTGCCAGTAGAGATTGGAGCAGTGCAGAACAGAGATCTGAAAAGCCCTAAAATTACCCAGCATTTAAGCAAAAGTTTTCTCTTTACTCCTAATCTTTTAGTGCCTGGATCCCAGGTTGACTGGCACACTAAAATACTTAGGTAGAAGGCAGGTAATTGCTGCTCTCATTTTTAAATAAGTGTGAGTTGTCACTAACTACAGAGAGGCTAATTCAAAAAAATATATATTTATAATAGCCCTTCTAGCCATGGCACAAACATCTCATGCAAAAATAATAGGAGTTGTAATATTTTTACATGTCTTTCACACAAAGGGGAATTTTGCAGAATTTAATGGAATGCTTCATATAGTGGAGTAAGCCATGCTGTGCTGTTTTGAAGAGTTCAAAAACTCCTTCAGCATGTATTAAAAGCTAAATATTTCATATTGAGCAGATGAAGGCTGGATTAGTCAGACTACATCATAGCTGAACACACTTGAGCACCCTGGGTCATACCGTGGTCTGGAAGGTATCTCATAAGCACAGGGAAAACGCACACAGAAAAAATAGTTACCGAAGTATATGGCTCTAGCAATATGACTCTAAAAGCAAAGGTAGCACTTGCAGGGGTAGCAGAGTGGGACAGCTAAATCTGAGCATGAAATTATAAAAACAGTTAAGAGTATGATCATTTTGCAAGGAGGAGGAAGTCTTTACTCCTTCAATCAAGGCTACAGAGTTGTTTATGGTGCAGAGAGACAAGGCTTTACAGTCCAGCCACTAATATTCCCTGTAATATATAAGCCTACCAATGAAAGAGTATTATTCTCTGTAAGAAAGAGTACACATATACTTATTCATAACTGTATATGCGTGCACACTCTAGCTCTCCCAGGAAGAAATGAGTGGCAGGAGGGCTCTGCTACGGGTTCAAAAGTTGCTCCCTGCAGCTGGGGCTCTTCCCATCTAACTGAATTGCCTAAACAGCAGCAGCAGAGATGGTCTGAAAATCTGGACACCAGCTGGCACATAATTCCTCATAACGCCGCAGCAGCGTCACGCGTTCCTGCAGCACTCCCCTGGGATTAGAATTCCCATTTCAAATCAAACAGGATACACACATGAAAGAATGAAGCGACACAAGCATTTCCATGCCTCTTCTGGCTTTGACAGGTTTTTGGTGATTTATTACGTAACATGCAAATACACCAGGAAAGTCCCTGCCGGATACGACCTCAATGCAATGGTTATAACAAGCTTATGTACACTGGATCAAATATTTACCTTAAGGAAACAAATTTACTTTTTTTTTTTTTGGGGGGGGGGGATACTTACATAGGAATTTTCTCCTCTTAGGAGGASAAAAGCCTCCAACACATACAAAAGGAAAGACTCAAACTATAAATGTTTATGACAACGAATAATGCAAATCTTAGCAATCACACTGCTCTAAGTCTACTTAGCAATAAGCTAAGCAAAGCATAGCTGAGCAMAAGTATTACTGGATATTTGCATATAACAAAGCCTCTAGTTTTATTACTTCACTGAAAAAATACCTTCCTGAAAAGGACTGTAAGGTGACTCACTGATATTAGATATACCGCAGACTACTGTGAATATTTCAAAGGCTTCACACATAGACAAAGAAGCAGTCCACCAGGGCTAGTCTCAAAGCCTTCACAGAAACAGGCAATGCACGTAGGGAACAGAGTTCCCCCTTAAAAAAATCAAATGTGGATGTACACCAGATTAAAGGAATCTGAGCACTAACATAGATCCTACAGTAACCAATTCAAGGGTCACAACAGCATTATAAAACATGGGAACTTCCAGCTCAGCTTATCTTTCAACAAAAACAACTAAGCTCCAAAAATACACTTCTGCCTCTGAAAAAGGTTGCTTGTTAAAGTAGGACTCCATCCTAGGCTTTGATTTCAGCAAGGCTTATTCTGTTTCTAAACCAACACAACAGCCTGATTTATTTTAATATACACTGAACTTCAAATCTGTATTTTGTGTCATCAGCATATCGATTATAGACAGCTTGAGCAACCAGTTATTTTAAGTAAGCTATAAAATTAATACCGCTCCAGTTCCAGTGCTGCTGCTGGTTAACWCCTCCCCAGGGATTAGGGAGCATCCTGCTGCCATGTGTTGCTGAGAGCTGAACTGTCCGTCTTTGGCGTGTTTATCCAGGTGGTGCCACATCTGCTCACCTCTCCCACTCCCTCAAGGACCAAGCTGGCTCAGGCTGCATGTTAGCATTAAGTTTGGTTTCATCCAGGCTGTCAACACCTTCTGCTTTGCAGAGAGCGTGGAGGATGCCCTTGTAAAAAGTCCTACTGTGGCACTATCCCATCTCAGCTTCCCACAACTCTCACTGCTTCTTCCCTAAAAATGTGGGGTTTGCCACAGTGCGCAGCAATAGATCTAGAGCACCTGACTTAACTGCAGCAAAACCTGAGCTCTGTATAGGTATAACTCCTGCCATTTGGATCAAAGCGTGGTGGCTCAGCCGTGTGCTATAGCCACATGATAAAATGCTTAGGCCTGTATGACTCTGCAATAGCTATCTAAGGCTGATGCTGTGATAGAGGTTTGCACTTCCTTAGGCAAATGATAAAATTGCTTCATCTCCCTGACCTGTCAGAGCATATCTAAGAATCCATGCAATCAACATTGTCTAAAATAACTCATGCTTCCTCAGCCTTTCCAGTTTTTGCTTTGAAAACTCATATAATCACAACCTTGTGACAACTCATAGAAGCAAAAGCCCGTATTTCAATATATATTCTGTGCTGACAGAAGGTCATTTTCCCCTCTTTCCTTAACTTTCCTTTTACCTAATATTTTGGAAATCATGCTCTTTGGAGAAAGATCATACCCTATGCAGTCCTAGATTTGTGAGAAAACTACAGTAGAAGCATCTTCTAGTCACCGAACGATACAAAGTTACTGCAAAGACACCCAACAGACAGTCTCTACAGTGCCTTCTACGAACAGCCTACACCTGTAATTAGCAGAAAAAAAGGGCAAGGAAATTGCACAAATTTCTCTCCAGCTTTACTCTCAGGGGCTACAAAGGAAACATTGCAATGAATTATTTCTTAGCATCGTACAACTTCAAGTGAGCATGTGCTGCTTCAGCCCCACGCAGTTCCCAGGTTTTCACTCGGTCACTGCTAGTCAACAACACYGAGCAGCCTCAGTGATGCTGCAGGCACCAGGAGAAGCTCCCAGCTCCTCCTCTTACCTCTCCTGATTCTCAGCCCCACACCAAGTCTTTCATTTTTGCCAGCTCAGGTGTTTCTCACAGAGAACTATACTGGTGAACCCATTCAGCTGAAGGATATCTGGGGGAGGAACAGAGGAACCAATAACAGGAGTAAAGCATGTTTTCCAGGCCCAGCTGGGCTAGTTTCCTGATCCAATTTAGGATATCTGCATAAAAAATATTGAAGGGTGGGAATGAGCAGGTGAAGGAGAACAGGAGGAAGGGCAACTGTACATGCTGGTGCTACCCACAGAACAAGGGAATACATTCAAATCTGAAAAAAATACACCACCTCAAAAACTGAAAAATAAGCTCAGTTTCTGTGCATCTACAAAATGAACTTCTAAGCACCAGCTTACCTAGCTCATGAAGAGCTCAAGAAAAGCTAGGCAATAACAACAATAGCACACTAGAGGAAGAAAAATAAATGAGCATGTATATGTGTATTCTTTATTTTACAATACGCAGTTTTAAGCAGAAAAGTTTTTGACCACAGCTTTTGCCCCAGTATTATTTAGAAAGCAAAATATGCAAGTCAAGCCACTTTAACTTGCAAGTTGCTGTGTTTCCAGGCACTCCAATTCCTCGTTGTTCCTTTCTTTAAATCCCTGCTTCGCGTGATATACAACAGACCCATGTGAGGATTTCAAGTTAAAGTGAAGAAGCAAGCTGCACCAGGCCAAGTTTTCCTGAAGAGCCCTTCTTCTCAGTGAGACGATGAATAATTAATTCCCCAACTACCAGGGCAGCTCTGCACTTCTCATGGTTGAGACATAAGAGGTAGCCATGCGCTGCACGCCAATCCCGCTCCTCCTGGACGAGTCTCGGAGTCAGCTCTGGGTGATCCTTTTCACACTCGTGAAAAAGGGATCTCCAGCCAGGACTTCATGCACACAGGCTCAACAGGACTTCAGCCGTGTTTTATCTAGCACGTTCTTCACAGCCTGAGCTCTAGATCAACCTTTCTAGATGCCCTTCTAGCCTCTGCAGCAGATCGTTTCCTCTTAAGGGCTGCTTTTAGTTTCCTCCCCCATCGTCTCACAACTTCAAAAGGTCACCAAATGCAAAAAGGCCCCTCCTAAGAGACAATCGTGACATCTGGAGTCCTGTACAATGCAAAGAAAGAAAAACCCWCAAACCCAAGAGGGGATTTACCTAACATGAGATGAGCCAGCTCCAGAACTGCGTTAGAAATTGAGAAACCAATAAACCCAGACAGGAGAGGAGGCCCGGCCATAACCTTCAAGCAGGACAGCAAGAGGAAGCAGGTGAAACCTCAGACCACAGCACTAGCAGTCACAGGGTGCATCAAATCTCTTCCACATTTGTTAGGGGTAAGAGATCTGTTGAAACAGATTTGCGGAGACAACCTCGCCGCTCTCTCCTGGAAACCAGTTTGTCACCACCAAGGTAGGCGGCGAATGGCTCCAGCATCCGTTTAGCTGCCATCTGCGCTCCCACAGGAAGGTGCCTCAAACTTGTCAAATGGCCCGAATTGCAAAGAACAAGCGCACGCCCGTGTTAGAGATGGCAAGAGCTGCCAGCGTCAGGGTAACCACTTGGAAGTTACTGGCCCTCAGCGGAGCAAGATATTGCATGTGGTTAAGGACATGCTTAAGGGGCCACAAGAAGCAGACTCCAGAATCCAAATGTAACACTGCATTTGAATAACTCATTCTTGAAGATCTGTAAAAGAGAGGCTCTGAAAAACTTGTAATTTGTTTAGAGAAAATACCAGTCTTTAAGGCTTAAAAAAAAAAAAAAGAGTTGTGGGAGGTTTCCAGTTATAGCAAATCTAGGTTCTGTTACTGGCCTTCCTTCTCTTAAACTGCTATTTTCCATCACTTTTGTCAGAGGGAAATACACAAAACATTATTAGCATGAACATAGCAAATAAGACATTGCAGAAGATGACTAGGAAAAAAAAAAAGGCAATCTGAAAGGAGGCACGTTCTGCACCCACCGAGCAGGCTAGCTCTGCAGCACCTGTGCATGGAGTSAGGGGGGGACCAGGCCACCCCACCRCTCCCCAGGGCCTGCGCTACCCCTCGCGCGAGCAGAGCTCCCACGYGAGCCAGGTCTCCTCTCAACCGTGACCAACCACCTGGCAAAGAAATTAGAGATATCAGAGYTTGAGAGGTTCCTCTGTGTTTTCCGCACACTCACAGCTGGGACCAAACACTTCAGTAACCACCCAAGGGACCACACCGCAGGCTCCTTTGAAAGGCTGATCATTTTTGAGTGCCTAGCAGACACCAAACTTTTTTTTAAATGTGGGGTTTTTACCTTTTACTCTTGCTTAAGAGTATCTTCTGTCCCCTTTCACCTCCCTTTAGGAAGGCTATGTTTCAGAAAACTCAGTTGGCAGCAGCTACCGTGGTGTCTCATTAGTGGCCCCGCATGCAGCCGAACGCACGGCGCTGTCAGATGCCACCCGAGACCTCAGTGGAGAGCTCAGGTGTTAAATGAGCTTTGGTAACACAGCTCTACATCTCGCACACATGCTCATACCCAAAAGAAACGCAAGGCACAGATCTTCCCAAGATCCCTGTCCGTGGTAGCTCACATACGACTAAGGACAGGACTGGGTGCTTCTGGGCCTTCTTCACYGAGACCTGCAGGATTTTCCTCATGATGACAGCGCTCAAAAAGCTGCTCAGCTCCTGGGTCTTCAAACTCTTATCTGAAACAGGTTTGTTGATGATGATTTTTCCCTAAGAAGRAAGATTTCTTAAGTTGTGTGGCTCATAATTAATTGGGGCATCTTAGACCAGAAGGTCTGCTTGCTCGCCCTAAATGAGCTTCCCAGCCCATGACAACAAGCTTAACATTTGGCACGGACATGGTTCAAAAGTTCACACATGCCTAGCTTGGTCCTCCAAAACAGTTTTGACAGAAGTGTAACCTTATACAGGCCCCGAGTTACCTAGAAGCTTAGGAGGGCTAGAAAGCACCTACAGCATAGCTGTGCCCACTTTGGGCAATGTAAGAACCTATCAATTRTATGTGGTTATTAGTTACAGTAAGAAGGGATGACTGACACTGATCTACTACGCAAGCAGACAGAGCCCTAACAGATTTTGAGCTGAAGTTAGAGATTTTAGATAAAACATTAACAAAAATGTGCATCTGTGAGAAGATATGCTCAAAGTAAACTATGTAGTGTGATCCAGGTTCAGGGTATTAGCATAATTAGGCTTGAAAGGACCTCTGGAAATCATGTGGTCTAAACTCCCCTTAAAAGCAGGAGTCACTTCAAAGTAAAATTGTGTTGCTCAGGACTGAGAGAAACAGAAATCAYTTTCAAAAGGAAGAATTGTAAAAACTATTCAATAGCTATAGGGAGAGGAAAGCAGAATAAGACTTTGACATTTCAACATCTCCAGAATAAAAATCCAAAGTTAGGATCTCTCTTATTTAATGCTTTTAGTAGAAACCAGAATGCACTCATGAACCTGCAGCATAAATATTAGGCAAGAAAATAAAGATTTTTAGCAATCAGAACTGCAAATCACCCTTTGCAAAGCCTCAAGTCTACTACTAGAAATATTTTAAACTCCCAGCCTTACTAACAAGTCTATTATTGTACAGCATACAAGAGCAGCAGCAGCATCACTAGCATCATCTTTTGACCAGAGACCACACACTGAACTTATTCCCCCCTGCCTTGCTCCTCCAGGAGAATAAAGCACAGCATGTTTAGAAGCACCACCTGTATTTTTCCAGATACAGCTTCAGGGATTTTGCACCTTCTCTTGCTTTTGTGCTTATGGTCATGTGCAGTAAATCACACTGATTTTGCAGYGAGACACTCACTGTGAAGCCCCTCTTTTGCAGTTGGCTAGGGACTTTCTCAGCAACAAGGCCTGGAAAAAAAAAGAAAAAAAAAAGAAAAAAYCCCGTACAGTTTCTGTGCCTTTTCTTGCACAGCTGCATCCCAGGCAGTGCTTATGCTAATCCCTCCTGAACAGCCTTGTTGCTCTTGCCTTGCTACAGGGCAGCTTTCCGCAGCCCTTCTGACATTGGTTTAATGCTGATTAGTCCCGACACAATTCTGGTGCAGGCTTCCTGCCAGGCAAGGGAATGAACAAAATTGGTTTGCGCGCAGGCCAGACGACAGCTGCAGTCACTCCAGCTCAAATCTGTTGAATGAGAACCGTTTTCTTGTTTACCAAGATGAGGCTAAATTAGCCCAGCATGAGACAGAAGGATAGAGCAAATCCTAAAAGGCAGTTATGCCAACCTAGTCTGAAGGTGAGAGACGTGGCTTCACCAGGCCACCTTGCTRAGACTCAAGTAAGGCACGGGGCAAGCATAAGCCTTGTGCAAAGTGCACCTGCCCCATGTGGGTGTTTTAGAAAGTGGTGGGGAGGAGGAAGGGGAAATGCCCTCAATTTTCAGAGCCAGAGTGACAGTCAGTGCATAGTTGACATTGAGCACGTTTCCCCCGTCTCTCCCTTTTCCTCCAGCTCTAGGAACAAAGAAGCCTTCAGCCCTAGTTCTCTTAAATTAGTGGCAGACTCTGTTCCCACAACTTATTTTTCCTCCTACTCTGAATGATGCCAAAAGACTGGAATCAATCTGAATTTATCCAACTAAGTTAAGTTTTACACTACTGCTCRTCATAGATACTGAGCATCTTATCAAGCACATAGGCATCTCCAGGTTGTTGCCAGAGGAAAACCCAACACACTTTTTAAAGTCATTCTAGTGTATGCTTGGGAACAGGTGGTCTCTAGGGGTAAAAGCAGTAAGACTGACAGTATGCTGTTAAATCCACAAAACACTAAAATTAGGATACATCAGGATTGAGAGAAATAGTGTAAGTAAAAGCTCATTTGGATGACTGCTGCTTTTGGTTTAGAGGTCAGGAAACAGGGAAAGGAAGACCAAGAAAAAGTTGAGAAAGATTCAATATGAAAAGAGGAGAAGGAACCAAACTGTTTTTCAACAAGGTACTTATCTTCCTTCTTCACCTGTTCTCTCTTTTGGCTAAAATCATACTATGCTTAGCTTCAAAAGTTTCCCAAGTAGCAAAAAGTTAAAGATATACCTTATCTCGTTTGCTCATGTACAACAGCAGTCTGCAGAAAATCTTCTGTCATTACTTAAATACACTATTCCTTCTTCCCACCCCCTCCTCTTGGGAGCATCTTGGGCTAATATGGTCTTGCTCTTCACATGCAAAAGATATTCACCAACTTCAGAGTTGTCCAAAGAGCATCTATAAAGCTACCAAAGTTTCTAAAATAAGATGCCCTTCTAGGCGTGCTGTCAGTAATACCTACATACTTGTATCAGCCATAATGTCTGCTTTTAAAATGCAGAGTATCCTGTTTAGAAAGTTTACAGCTTAAGTGATCCATTGATTGGGTTTGAAGCATCATCTCAGTTTTCTTGACATGAATTACAGCATCCATCATACCCCCTGAGGCATCACATGCCGAGTCAACACTTGCATGTGAATTGCTTTCACACGGTTATCTTTAGCAAAGCCAGTATTACTCAGGCTCTTACAAAATGAATTTAATGAAGGAGTCATTTCGAGTCATGCCGAGTTCTCCAGCCTTTGAAAAACTTTAAACCCACATCAAGAAGTGGAWTCACGCACCATAAGATTTTTCTTGTACATATACATGAAGTCTGTCTTCTTGTACTTGCAAAGTTTGCTGCTCACTGATTGGGGGTTTATGGACTCATTAGGTAATTCCTCCTTTGGCCTGAAAACACCTCAAGCACCTCCATTTCTGCAGGATGGTCCTTCTCATCCCTGTTCCAGCCTGAGCAGCCAGGGACACGGCTCCTGGCCAAACTCAGGYTGAGTTCAGGTATCACTTTGCCTAGTTTAAGTCCCTGTATGACTTGATCCAGCAAGCAAGCTTCATGTGTTTTATGAGCACAGCAGCCTTACAAAATGCAGTTATAGCTACTTTCTAAGAGAATACCTAGGGTCAGCTTTAACACAGTTTAAAGGTGAAACATTTGCTTTCAGGCATGAAAGATCTGTGTTCAATTACATTTTTGTGCTTGCTGGAGTGGGATAGAGACTAAGTTTACATTTCCCTCTCTCACCTCTAAAAAAGGTGAAGATGGCTTACTCTGCAGAAAGGAAACGCACCATTAGCCTGTGGGAGGAGATATGTGAGAAGAATCACAAAATTTGCAGTCAGTGCACGGATGCTCCTGAGTTGTGCTCACTGCTCGATTCCCACTCATGGGGACCTCCTAAACAGCCCTTCAATAACCCCCAAGAGCAGGAGCTGCAATCCAGAAAGCTGTGCAACAGGCTCCAGAGGTACCTTGGCACGTAATGTGTCTAGCTCACGCAGAGCAAGGAGATCCCAGAGACTAACGGAAAGATACTGCTTCATCTATCATTTACCACCCTCCAGAGGGATATGCCACCTTAATTACAAACTCCATTAAAAAAGCTTCCCCCCCTGTTAACAGTCTTGATTTGGATCCCAGAGGTTCTTAAACAGCAGAAAGAACAAGGAAAGAAAAGATYTGTCTCTTTGTTAATCTAATCTGAGATCACAGGAAAGAGGAGTGAGGTGGGGAAAGGAAACTGCATCTTTGAAAGAGTGAAATGGAAATGCACCAGTTAAGCTTTCTTACTAGTTCATTAGGGGCTACAGAACCTATGTTCAGAACCTATGTACAGAACCATTAGGGGCTTTACATACACCAAACATAAATGAGTCAAACATGAAGTTTTATTAGTCAATTTATTTTCTTAAATCCTATCCTTTAAAAAACTGAAAAAAGCTGTCCCTCCTTTTCACGCAGGTATGACACCGAGTTTTTGGACAACTGGAGCACTTTGGAAAAAGGTTACCTTTTTAGTCAATTTAATCAAATACTGTGCTTATGAAAAGGATTTTGGCAGCTATCTTTGACAATAAACAGTATATTCCAAACATCTGGCTACCTACAAAACAAGAAGGCAAGTCCTACTTTGCAAGACGGAGGCCTCAATATTACAACAAGGTTCCCAAGGCTGCTAGCTCATCACCCCAGCAACAACCTCACATGGAAATGCTTCCAAAATAAGAAGTTCAGGTGAACTCTTTGCTGGTTAATCTTAGGCTTAAGTCTTTTCCAGTAAGAAAACAGAAGAAATTGGTACCTCTCACTCCTGTTCACAACACCTAGATGTAGAACAAAGGAACCTTGCATTTAAAATCATTGTTGAAGGTCTGGGCAACTCAGTGGAGAATGACGTGGCTATGAAAAATTGGTTGCAGGTTCCAATTAAAATAGCTTTCTATCTCAACAAGTATTTCATTAAACAGACAGTTTTTATAAAACAGGAAAAGAAAGTCAATCCTACTGATGATAGTAAGAAAGAGAAAATAATTGTTAAACGGCAGCTATGGACACAGCAGTGGGAGGAATACAAAATGAACTTGAATATGTCTATGTACTAACAAGACAGAAAYGTAACTAATCTTAAATTCATAATTTATTTATGCAGTCGATAGCATTTCTGAAGTCTCCAGTTTCACTTCCAAGACTTATTTTGTTTATAAAAAGACAATCATATCAAAGACTGAAGGGAAATTTTATGCACATTAAGATGAACATCCAAAAAATCCCCTAGTTTCTGGAAAAATAATTTCACTTCCCTAACAGCAGCAGAGTGGGAAAAAAGACCAACTCTTCCAGTAGCCAATAGCCATAACTAAATAGTTTAGTAACTTTACTGTGACRGAGTTATTTGCTGCATCACTGTTGGAAATTCATCTCTGCTAAAACATGATTACAGAAGACGCTTCGCAGAAATCTCAGCTCTGACACAGGACAAGCGGCACGTTTGTTGTTCTACTGTCCCTTGGAGAACAGGCAGCAAAATGAGTTTGTGTTAATCACTTTGCTAAGGTATTCCTTGTGACTAGGTTGCACAAGTCACCTTCAAATCCATCTTCACCCCAAGTGACTGACTACCATCACTGCAGGTCTCAAGTGAAACTTCGTAACGTGCTGCATACACTGATCACAGTTACGCTGCCGTGTAGGGTGTGATTAGCTGGCTGTACCACATACACATTTATAAGGTTCCTAAGGAAAACACTACTGTTTCTAACATTGCCTCACTGGCACACAAGGCTTAGACAAGCGCCGGACCAGCAGAGACCTGACTTGGTAGRGGAGAAGTTATCGAGGGTGTTAGAGGGGCACCAGGGTCTTCAGAGCAGAGGTAGGCAGTCAGCTGGCTGGAAAAAGACAATCCAGAGAATCCAGGGAGGGAAAAAAACCCACAAACATCTAGTCTCTTTTTATTCCTGTTCAGTTGTTTTTCCTCAGCTTTGCAACCTTGTTGTCCACTTTTCAGGTTTGCATTTTTTTWAAAATGTGTATTTACCATATGCTGATTTACAGTAGAGAAGATCTTGAGCCATGTGACAGACTCGAGACATTCCCCCTTCTCCCGAGAGGATAGCCTAGACACGCGGGCGCTGGGGCATTGCTTCCATGCCAAACCCCCTGTCCCTGGATATCCTGAAGAAAGCACAACAGCGATGAGGAAGGGGCAGGCTGCACATGGCAGGCCACTCTCGCACGACCAGCGCTCGCCAGGAAGGCTCCCAGCAGCAGGAGGACAGCGGGTGAGAGCACTTGGACCCCAACGAGCCTCCAGCACAAGTGTCAGSTACTGTTCATGAGCCAGAGCTCAGCTGCTGACCTAAGGGCAGAGTTTGCCACGGAGAGCAGCTAACTCATCCCAAAGCGTGGCTGGGGATGCATATACGCTGCCAAGGTTTGTTGCTTTGCTGCTGCCCCTTCTCYACCCCCCAATGGTTTATTGCCATTTCTAACCCTACTGGCATTTGTAGTGCTGCTGCTTTCCCTTCTGTCCTCCTCCCCTCAAACCAGCTCTGTCACAGCTCCGTATTTCTGTACTCTGCTTTTCCTTTTCTTTGACAACTCTCACAAAACGCGTGTGACTTGGGTCACCCACTGCACTAGCAGCAAGGAGAAGGAAAGCTCAGCTCGCACTATGTGATTAATGATCTGATCTTTGCTTCTCCTAGTGACCAGCTGATAACTGCCCCTTTCAATCATCTAAAAAAAAAAATGGCAACACTCAAACATCTAGAAAACTGCTAAAATAAACAGTCTTCTATTTTAACGTGTCCTCAAGTGTTATTCATACAGATGCTTCATCACCCCGAAGCCTTTTGCAATGCGAAAGCGGATTYCAGCCGGCTGTTAGGCGACAAGGCTCGAGCGTGCTTTCAGCAAGGGCAGCGCTTTCGAACAGTAACCACGAGCGCCGGGGGGCCAACGTCCAAGCGAGGAGCACGCCTGCACTCGGCTACCGCTTGTCTTGCTTTCCAGCGGAAACCGGTGGCTTTCACCCGCGTTAGTGAGATAAGGGGCAGCTCCTGAACCTGCTGCCCGGCCGAAACCACACAGAGGAAAGGGGAGAGCCCGCTCGGGACGGGCACCTGGAGAGCGGACTCCCTGCTGCCAGGAGGATGGAGAGAGACGCAGCACAAGGCAACGCCRCAAAGCGCCCAAGCTGCAGGAAAAGGCTTGCGCTCCTTCATACACAGCAAAAAAATCAATCACGCGCAAGGCAAACCCTCAGGAGACCCAAGCCCCATTAGCTCCAGCGCTCTAGGAACTGCTGAGTGTTTCCTTTAAATATGTATTATTTCCCCACAATAGCAGTTAACATTCCACTTATTACCTCTGCCATCTGACAGGAGCACGTACATTGAAGGAGGTTTGTAGTTTGCATGCAAGTCACCTCTAACTATCTATCCAGAACTGCACATAAAAAAAGCGTCGTGCAATTTAAGTTGACTCTGACAGAGAGAAAAATCCACTTGCAAGCAAAACAAAAAGCTGTTTCCAGGGGGTTCCTCTCCATCTTTTCCTAACCATTATTTTCTAATTACAGTAGCCACTAATCCTCTGAATATATGCTTCCACTTAAAGAGAAAATATTGCAAAGAAAATGAAAGAATAAATTGGAAACTGTGAAGTTGCATTAATGATAGCAACTGCCACTAGAACATTTTSTGGGCCCTTCTGCCCTGTATTTAGCAGGTTTCTATTCCAGTGTAGCCATAGAAACAGCAGTGAAGAGTCTCATTTAAAAGCCTTCACTTCAGCTGGTAGGTTAAGTTATGAGACTGTAGTGGGCTAGAATATTAAAAACACTCAAACAGCTCCAAAGGAAAAAATAAAAAGGATCAATTTGAATGAGAACTGTATGACTATTGTAGGAGACAGACATCTGTGGAGTAAACAGCCACAGTGCCCTGCACGTAAATTGGCAACAGGAAGCCTCATACATACGACCCTAAAAACGAACCAACCCGACTGACAGAGGTTACCAAAATCAGGCCCAATAAACAGGTTAAGAACACAAATCCCAAAGCATTTAACATGTTGTGTCACTAAAGACTGAAACCATATGTTTCCTTAGTTGTCATTTTGTTTAACAGAACAGCAAAAAGCCCCAATGACTAGTGAAAGTCCTCAGTAATATGACAACTTCACTACAACCATCACACAACCAGTAAATAGAATAATCCATATTTTACTTAATCCTTCAAAATAGGATATTACTCAATTCTGAATCATTATCCCACTTTAAAGAACTATGAAAAAGCACACATCATCTATCTCAAAAGAAATCGAGCCACAGGAGTAACTGAAAAGAAAGCTTGTTGGCTTGGTATAGCCAACCAAGTACATAGCTCAAGCAGACTACGCACGTCAGAGGGAGCACTTAGGAGCAGGAAGTTTAAAATCTCTTAAAATGTATGGGTTTTATTATATATATAAAAAATATATATACACACATATATACATATATGTATTAATATATATATAAAAATAAAACTTGTCAAGTATTTAGCGAGGATCAAACACATCCCCTATCTTTTCTTGAATCTTCACGATTTCACGGGTCCACTTACTATCAGTTTGTATTGTGCACGCACACTGTCTGTATTTTGCATGCATTTTAACCAGCCCTAGGCTTTCTCACCACAGCTCACTATCTTTGCTTATAGCAATCAGATTTTCAGCAGAGCTCAGGACCCCACAGCTCCCAGCAAAGGTAGAGATGATGGGACAAGTAACTTGGAAAAGACAAAGTCCTTTTATGTCAGTCACCTTCAGCAGCCTCAGAGGTGCCACCAGAGCTTCAGAATTCCCACCTCTGTCTCACTGGAGAAACTGAAGCCAGTGCAGGTCCTCACCACTCTGAGCTCTGCACAGCTAACCCTGAACAGGCAGCACTGACTGCTCTGCYCTTGGCAACAGGAGAGACTATATACAGCCTACCGACAAGGTTTATACTGCCTGGAAGCAAGCACCATTTATCTGTGYTTTTAGGCAATTTTGGCATTATTTCAAGAGAGGAACTGACATTTCCTATGTTCTTGTTGCTCTAAGCACCTGCATAACTAATGAGTTGATTTATTTTGCTAACAGTTCCATGAAAGGATCGCCGACTTTTCTGTTTCAGATTTTCATGTTCATTTTGACTGATGAGTTTCATTATTATTGTAAAGTCCTGTCCTTGTTTTATTTACAGATGGTAAACGATGCTGCATTCAGATTTACATATTAAATTTTCATGTTAAACATCTGTGAGTTAATTACAATATAAAAGTCTCCACAAGCTCCACTGGACTGCATGCTAAGCTTGTAATGCTTCATAGAAGGTTTCAATCTTTCTTCTCTTAAAAAGCCACCTGGAGGATGGGGAGCACATGGGAAAAAGGAATTGATAAGTTCTTGCTTGAGACAGTTCAGTGAAACTTCTGCTGATTTCACAGGCAAAGAAAGTTTTAAATTTCAGAATAGTGGAATTTTTCCTTTAAATGAAGAAAGACTTCAATGTGCACTGATTCTTTTGATTTAAAAATAAATAAATAAATAAATAAATCTAGCATTTGAGACCCCAGACTTCCAAAACAATAGTACTTGCACAGAGAAGAAAGGAAGGGGAGAATGAAATCCATGAAAACTAACTTGAGATGCATGATGATGAAAAATATATAATTACCTCTTTCTGAAAGAGAGTTCCCCATAACTACCTTACCAAAAGGTGGCTTACAAAGGGATAATTGTGGGGTTTTCCAGATGTTTAGCCAGCAACTTCCTCTTAGAAGAATAGTGTTCGTTTCTGCCCCCCGCCCCTGCACTCTCATACATACAAGCTACTATATGGCAGTCCAGTAATATTGCTACTTGATACTACTGAATTTATTATTTACCTCAAGGCAACTACTGGAGTGAGAAAAGCCTGCACCTGAAAGCCTGAGGCTCTGCACTGCTTTGGAATATTCACCTCCTCTATGAGCTAGAGATTTTGCATTCTTTTTGATACTTMTTATATGTATATATTAAAAAAAAAGAAAGTCTGTAAGATCAGATGTAGGGACTGCCAATTTTACAGAGCACCTTAAATGGCTACAGAGTGGAGAGCGACCCCGTAGCTCCCTAGTGAGGCTCCTCATCTGACAGGGAGGACTTCTGGGTTCCAGCTCCATGTTCTAACATGAAATATCTGACCAGTCCTCAACTGGATAGAATACAGAGACAGACCTTGGGAGCAAGGACAGGGACTTCTTCACTCTCATGTTGAGCTAACCTAACTGGGTTACAGAATCAGATATTCTCTTGGGCTCTGCAGTTTTCGTTGAGTCGCAGAGATTTACAGGCGCCATTAAGCAGAAGGCGGTGAGCGAGTGCCTTTTACTTCCCGGGGCAAGTTATTTTATGGATATGAGCTTAGTGACTTAATCCATGCAGTTTCTGTAATGGCACTGTTAATGTCATACTTCACTTTCTGATGGCTTCTTCCCTGTTATTGTTAAGGGARGGGGGAAATCATGTTTGCATCTGTATTTCAGGATAATTACTTGTGCTTGAACTCACACATTGAACATGAAGCTCTGCTATTTTAATGAGGTATCTAAACCATGCTTGTTTTAATTAAAWTTTAACATGAATTTTTTAAACCAAGATTTTAGGTTCAACATTAATATTTCAGTGTGCTACATTAACTAGCGAACTGCAAAAATATCTAGGGTTTTGGGGGAGTGTTGTTGGCTTGCTTTGAATCCAGAACAACGGGAACATTTCATGCTGTATCAAATAGGCTTTTACAGCCTTGTTTTTTAATAAATCAAGATACAAAAATTTTCCAAAACACAGCAAACCAATGACTGTGCTAGGAGAATGCACTTCTCTAGATAGTCCGTTGTAGCTGCTAGTAGCCTTGCAGGAGAACCAAAAGGTTTGTCCTGTGATAGGACCTTGCATCACAAACCACACGATCACATTAAGAAGAGAATCACCTTAACATGTTTTATACCATAAAGATATTTTATCTCATCACGAACAATGACTAGTTCCGAAGAAGCTACTCAGAAGCCACCCAACATCCAGGCGTACCTACGCTATGCGCTCTTACAACTTTTCCTTAGAGTGGTCAGCCGTTTTAAATAGCGTGACCTGAAGCTTTCTTTTTAGCAAGATAGCAATTTCCTTCCTTGACCCCACAGGTCCTGACCATCAATTTGCATCAGAAGACAAGGTTCGAATATCACCACTCCCCTTGAGGGACAACTCAAAGGTGCTGTCCAAAAACGGAAGGAGAAGGGAACGGCAGAAAAGAGTGTGCAGTTGTAATACGGCAGCCCACGTGCAGGTTTTGGGAGGGGATGCCCAGGTGCCTCAAAGATTCAGTCCCATTGAATCCTCAGCTAACATAAAAATCTATACAAAAAAAAGGTTTTGTTTTCACTTTTCTTCTCCTAAAGAGATTCTGGTGGCTCTCCCAGTTATTTGCTATAGCCAAGCATAAACCTATGGCCTGTAAGCAACTATCTGTAGATTTCACTGGCAGACCTACACAGAGCAAACATGCTCATAAGCTAGTCTTACCACAGAAAGTTGCCTCCAACGCAGGGCTGAGACCCTCTGGTGAGAAATAGCAGCTACATAACAAGTGAACTGGATAAAATTAATACAAAGAGCAAAGTATTGATGGAATCRTTTGCAAATGAATGAAATCCCTACTGATGAGGCCATTTCAACTGTTTGTGCTAAATAGCAGCTCGGTTTTCATTAATGCAATGATTACACTGAACTTCAGTCTGCTTTATATTTTATTGCTTCATATCCTATGCTCAGTGTGAAGGACTGCAGTTTGTTGAGCACAAGTAATCATGCACTGAGAGACTGCAGTACCAGTTGGGACAGGCTTCCACAACAGCAGGGAGCACTGGTGCCATTTCAAGGGCTATGCACACACTGCTCCTGCAGTTCCTTAGACAACTGGAGGGGTCCAACGCCTTYCCGATCCAGAAGAGAGTACTAGTACTATGTGACAGATCATTAAGTATATTTTTCAAAGATGCCAATTTTGCCTACACTCGTACAGTCTTCAGAGAGTCAATCTGGCAGCCTCAATGAAACAATCCAAATAGCTACATCATATTCTCTCCCGCTTCCAAAAATATCATTATGTCTCAACAAGCTAGGAAACCCCCCTCAGCCAACTAAGCAGCAGCAAAGTCAATTACAAAGCAAGGTGAAAGGCTGCAACACAAATTTAACACAGTGARTAGTGTTATATAGCTGTCACCTGCATTATTTGACAAGCTGAGGAACCTTCATGCAAAGAATAATTCTGGACACAAAGGAGAGAGCAGAAAAAACTTCTTTTGATACGAGTAGACGATAAAAAGCTGAGTGGCCATTGCCTGTATCTCTCAGGCCATCCATAGCACATAGGCCCAGCAGAACAAGACGGAAAATAATCTGACCAGTATAGGAACTGTCATATGTGAGTTACTGGGTAATGGGAAGGTCTCTGAAGGCATTAAGCTGACCTTTAGCACTCAAGGCTGATACTGGTATGCAGCATGGAGTAGTATTTACAGCTCAAGCTACTTAACCAACACATGGGACTACTCAAATGAGACAACCTGCTTTTAAATTCAGCCTGCCAACTAAGCTTAGCCCGGTAATATAACATATGGCAGCTACCACCATTGGTCATCTTACTTTGAATAGCTATGTTTTGAACAGGAAACTACATTTCCTTGCAGGAATAGGAAGGTAAGAGCTTAAGAGAAGGTAATAAAAAATAAAAAAATAAATAAAAAAAAAAGTTGTCTACTCTCTTGCCTATTGGATAGGTTTTGATCTAAGTATTGTGAATAAAGACGTGCCTGCAGAGGGGAAGACTCTTCTGAAGGGCACCTACTATTGTTGGATCAACAGTCTCCAGCCTTTTTGCACCACGCATACTCCCCACTTGCAAAGAAAGTTTATATAGGTCCTAAAATAACCAACTCCTTTTTGTTAGTACTCCAATACAAGAGGTTTTTTTTAAAAAATGAAGAGTAAGAAAATTTGTTTTGCAAGTTGTTTTTGAAAAAAGTTCATCCATCAATATGTGAACTTAGGTTTTTGAAAACTGTCAAAAAACATTCCATGCTCCCACCAACTAGATTTGTAGCTCTATAGGTCAGCTAACTAACTCTTTCTTGTGTAGCTAAGTGCCATCAGACTGACCAGTCCTGATCAAGTCACACACCTCCAGAAAATTTGTCATGGATGGTTGCAACTTTGTCTTCCCCTGATCATGGCTTTGCTACTGCAGTAACCATCATGAGGGTACTGAAACGGATAACTCAGTCCTCAGCCACCGCTACAATAGCAAGACAGTTTTTGCAGCCCACACCTATTCCAGAACACACTCACCATTTTGCAGAACAGTTTAGTACCTGCAAAGTAGAGACGGAGGACACAGCCCCCAGTGACACACTGGCTGATGACAGACCGGTCTGCTAGCACCAAGACCACTAAACTTTTTGGTGAACATGGATGAAATGGAGCTTGTGTTCTCATAGCAAAAACCCAGCCTCCTGAATMAGTTTGTGGTAAATGAGTCTGCCATCAGAGCCGCATCTTGGGAAAACACCAATGCTGTATCCGTTCAAGGAATACTTTGATTTGGTCTGTCAGAGGTTTAATATTAGCTCAGCTTGTAGTACGAATATATGGGGTAATCCATATACTTCACCCACCTCAACAAATCCTCTTAGAGACACTTACGAAGAGGAATCCTCTATTTGTATTTGCACTTCTTACATCACAAAGTCGGCAATATGGATCTTAAGAGTCTTCAGGAAGTTAAGAATGCTATCTTGATGTACCATAGACACCTCCCCTCCCCAAATAGATAGATTTTGTTGTTTCATGTTTCTACAAACTTTGTTAGTAAATTGAGGGACAGAGAGAAGGAATTGGACATTAAGATTTCTATTCTTAATGTAAGTGAAAAGTATACAGAGATTTAGAGTACTGGTCCTGGTGGAGTGACATGTTTAAGAGAGCCTTGACCAAGCACTAGGATCAGCTGTCATGTACTGTTAGAGAAGTCATTTCACAAGCTTCATCCACAAGGACCCTGGCACCAGCAGCAGGTTGCTTTGCTCTTAGTTATTCACTGAACACGCCATGCAAGAGATTATTATACCTATTTAATTCCCTGGTCTGGTGCAGAAACACCTCACACAAGAAGCCGCTCAGTTCCCGTGATTCTCTTTGGAGCTTTCTCCCTTGGCTATACAGTTTCCTTCTCTCTAATTCAAGACCACCCAAAAATTCCTCTAAATTATGGAGGGAGGCTAGTGAGGGAAAAGGGCCCAGCRCCAAGAGCCTGCAGGAATGGCATTTCCTAATGACCCGGGTTRCGTAGGGCCCTTGAAGCTGTGGTACAAGGCAGGAACCGGCACAGCCCACCAAGGAGCAGCCACAGGCACCAGCAGCCCTGCAGCTTCACCGAGCATCCCGCYGCTGAGGAGGGGGTGTCTCGCTGCCTCCAGGGAAAACATCACCAGGTCACACACACGTCCCCACTGATGTGGGGGAAAAAAACACTCCAGCCATCCTCAGCTCCCCAGGCACTGCTGATCTCTGCTTTAAGGATTTTAGTAGTGGTGTAACACTATTTGAATCTCAGCGTTACCAAGTATATTCCCTCACTCCTTTTTTTAGCAATCTTTTCCTTCATGACCTTGCAAAATTATCAGGTCTTATCTTTTTTGCCTATTTCTTAGGCTGCAAACTTTCTTTTTTTAAAGAATTTCTGCAAGTTCATTTTTCTAAACAGCAGTCTCTGTTCCAGTTTTACAGCGTGCTTTTTAACCTCAAGCTTTGTATCTAGGTCTTCTTAAGGTGGTCCATCAAACAAAAATAAGCCCAGAAGACAATCTTTAGTTAGAAGGAGACTTGTGTACATTGCCTTTTATTCTTGATACTCAAAATGCTATTCACGGCACTTTACAAGTCATTTCTTCTGGGTCCAACAGAAGCACACACACAATCTCCTTTAATTCAGGACAGGAATCTCTCACCCCCACAGAGGCACACACATGCCCACAGATATGCCAGATATTCCCATCACTCTTAATGTGCCTGTATTAAATTCCTCCTTTATTTCAGCACACCTGACTAACCAGTATTTTGGATAGTGCAAAGAGAAAATCCAACATCTAGGATTGAGAGCACAAGCAGTGAGCCAACAGAGAGCTTGCCTATTTCCACAAGGAGGTTAGATAATCCATCCTACTCTGTTGTTTGAGACTTGGCTCACCTCTCAGAAACATCTAAAACACATTCAAACAAATATACCTAAACAACTTGAAATCTCTGCCTTTTTACCTTAAAAACTTTTAAGAGTTGTCATTAACCTTGAATAAAAGCAGTACACATTTTACAAGGTTATTAAAACAGCCTTCCTGCTCAGGCTTGAGTCTATGCCCTCAAATTTCCTTCTCCACCTCAATTTATCTTCCTTCAATTGAAATCACTGTTACAGCAGATTAAGTTTATCAAGTTTATCAAGCAAAAGCAGCAGCTCTTATATCTACCGCTCCAAATGAACTCAAGGGGAAGGTAATCATTTGCACAGAACTCCTCTCTTTCCCCATTAAAATGATAACTTATTTTGTAGGACATTAATCCCCCATCACCCCACTTGGAATGCTGAAACCATGCAGCACTTCAAAAAAAAAAAGAAGAAAAAAAAACTATTGTACATGTAAATAACAACAGTCTTTCATAGCTAGCACTTTCAATGTCCTGTGCAAATAGCACTTATTTTCAGTAGACTTCAGGAAAGACAGAAGATAAAGCTCCTCAGGATCTACAGTCAACAGCAAGTCGGGATGTAAATTCAGGATTCCGAATCCCCAATGATACATGTATCCTTGCAGATGCAAATAACTTCCTATGAAACAGGATATGAAAACTCTTGGATTCATCTCCCAGCTCCTAAGTAATCTCAGTTTTCTTTCTCCATAAAGGAGGATCAAATCAAACCCAAACCAAATCAAATCTGCAGTACTCTTCCGAGGAGTGCAGGCACCCAGCTGGATGGCAGGAGCAGAGCACTGAGTGCAAACACAAGCCACTGCAGGGAACAAAAMTTCTGCAGTGGCAACCAACACTGTACGCTCGGCTGGACACGTGCCCAAATGTCCCAAACTGACTCAGAAGGAAGTGACCCATCACCACCACCAGGTCAAGAAGGCATTTCTGAGCTGATTCTCCAGCTTGCTGAGCATTTGCTCAGCACTTTTCTTCCCCTCTCTGCAGGTTTGAATGCTGCTGACCAGCAAAGGCAGGGGTTGAAACTGCTATGCCAGGGCTTGTTCCAGTTTGGCAAATTCAGGTAATTACAGCAGAGTTGTTCTACTCTGACAGGGGCAAAGATTTGTTGGATAAGCCACCTAAATTGAYTGCTCTTTATAAGAATGATGTTTCCACTTTTTTCTATTACTTTTAATTACCTTATCTTCTTTTTTTTTTTCAAAGCTGTATGAGAAGCAAAGGCCACATATAAAAGACAAAAGTAAAGATACAGAGGATCATATAGTTGGTACTATAACAAGTCCAATGGCTCCTAAGCAGCAGGAGATTATTRTATATAAAAACACATGCACACTGCCAAAAGCCCAGAAACCGCAAATGGACAATAAACAGCATGCTGACTTCTTAAATGAAACACTCATTTAAAATGTAGTGATAAAATAATCACCAGGTACTTGACATACCTTGTTGACCACTGTATCCCATTCTGAAGATTTTCCTTAAGCAAAATCCTTTAAGGCGAATGGATTAGAACTGAATTAAGACACTTCTATGAAGCTTGTTATATCACACTGTATTTCAATGGAAGAAAACCAAGCAATTCTCAACTGCRGTACTTAGAAGTGAAACTGCACAAATTGTGTGGACTTGGCAGTTATCTTCTGTTTCCTCAAGCGTATTTCYGATCCCCACACAGGTGACCTGGACTCGACACCATGGCACCCTTGCATCTGAAAGGAGACAGGAAGGTTTTCTCCTGCTTGAAAGGAGAGGGAGAGATGGTTCGTCTGGCTTTCTTATGAAGGCAGTAGCCTGAAAAGGCACATACCTGAGAGCTGAGCCATCACGTATCTCCAAAGAAAACCACAAGCGTCATCTACCCTGAGATGCTTGGGTTATGTGGCAGGGCCTGACTTACCTTCATGGGGTAAGTCACCCCATGATAATAAGATATTTAAACTCTACAAATTGGCTTGGTAAAGCACCTAATAGTCCACATTAGCAAAAGTGGCCTGTGATCAGACAGCTTATTTCATAGGATCTCTGGTCTTTCAGAGTTGAGCATTGACCAGAAATGCCATTTTTCTGGGCCTTAAGTATTTAATTTATTTGGAGTGTTCCCAGGCACGTTGTGTCCTTTAGATTTTAAAGATTTCAGCTCCTATGAGGCATGATACAGATTTCTACTGAAAATAACCTTTTCTCATCATAGATGCTGCACATTTTTGGACACTCCTCTCCAACAAACATTTTCTTGATGTGTTTGAAGATAGGATCGCCAAGGAATACAGAGGTTGTCTTCATCTATCCAGATGATGCCTGAAGTACCCCACTCTTGGGGAAAGATCACGGAAGCYAGGAACAGGAACAAACTGTCCTTAGTAAAGCCATGCTATTCACACAATTTCCACAAGTGGTCATGGGCTGCTCTGCAGAAGCCATTATTAATAGACTTAGGAGAGTTTGGTTAAGAGGCAGGCTGTCACCTCCAGTGGCAGAGAGCATGGTAYACAACCAGGCCATCACAAAGGCACTCATTTTATTCATTTAATGCCCTCAGAAATCTTCCTGCATTCATCACCTGTCTGCAGGAAAGAAAAGCCCTCCTTTCCTAAGCAGCACTAGAGGCTCAACCACAGAGCTTTGAGAAAAGCCAGGCTAGGGAGCGAGAGCTTGTTCTGCTGCTCACCAGCTGACAGAGTTTTCTTCCATCTGCCCAGAAGCTGGCAGCCGCCAATGGCTAAAACATCTCCTTGAGTTGCAGGACCTGGGCGAGAGCCCTGGGAACAACGAGCAAGCCTTGAACCTGCGCTCCTGGGCCTACCCAGAGCACTGTGCTACCTGTGGGGGGGGCAGGGTGTAAGTCTGGAGAAAAGGTAATTCAAGGAATGGCCAAAAATAAGACACTCTGAATGGCAAAGAGAATAAAAGTCTCCAARCAGCTTGCTAGGTTTCTGCTAGGGGCTGGCGACAAAGCAAAATTGTAGGTAGCAAATGTTATTTTGCAGGAGGGTGTTGGAGTTCCCAGGATTGCTACAGAAGCAGGCATTTCTGGCAAGATGCACCAGCTTTTGAGTCTGGAGTCAAATGGAAGACACTGGTTTCTTTTGGCTGCCACTACAATCTTAACAATGTTGCATTCATCAGTGGCATATTAACTCAATTGCCACAACCAGACGAGCACGGCACTTCCAGCCCCATATTCAGAGATGCGTGTATAAACCTGCACAGCTGCAGCAGCCACACTAGTCACTCAGCTACAATAGCCTCCCTAAAAAAAGCAGAAGAGCGTAAAGGAGGACTGGATCAACCCTTCCCAAGTTTATTGTCCTTTTTCAGTGCTTCTCTCCATGCTAAGCCAACCGTTACCCAGAGGCCCAAAATCACCCTGTCTCAGGCCCAGCAAAGGGGCAATCTGCACAGCCCCAGCTGCTGTCTCCTCAGTGCACAGGATACGCAGGGTGTCTCGCTCCATCCGCACTTACAAGCCTTGTCCCTTCTGCAGAGAAGCAGCAGGCAGAGCACTGGAGCTGGCACTTCAGGATAAAAGYGCGCTGACGCATACGAGCATCCTCCAAGAAACCAGAAGGGGGAAGCCCTATTCATCTAATTCAGAGGGAGGAACGGGGGACCTTTCTTCTGCTGCTAGCTCAGGGGGAGGAGATGCTGCCCTGCCTCATCCCCCCTTATTTGGCCAGAGCACGTAGCAGTGCTCTGATTAAGCTGCAGTTAAACTGAGGCTCCAGCGCTGCTGCAGCCGAGCCGCTCTGTCCCAAAGTGCCTTGGCAGCACTGCAGAGGAGCAGGCACAAAAGCTAACCCTGGCCACACGGTTGCATCAGGAGAGCAACTGGCTAAAAAAAACAAGCAGACAGGACTGCAAGCCAGGACCTCCTTATCAGCGCTGCCAGTCGCGTTCTTCTCCGGCTGCAAAGAAGAACGCTGCAGAGGYTTTGTTCATTATTTTTGCTAAGTCCTGCAGTAGGATGTTCTCCTGCCTTCTAGACATGGACTGTGCAGCTCTGTGCTACCGCTGGTAGTTATACACAGAAACAACCAATTAACAAGTCAGGTTAACACAYGGTACATAAATTGATTGTACTCATCAGCATGTTTAAGCCGTACAGGTAGGCTAACCATTTTAAGGCATTCTATGCAATAAAATCACTGCAGGAAAGGAAGACTTTCCAGCTAGGATTAATGAGGYGGCATATGAACATTTGTTTTTGTTGGTTTTAAGAGAGCATAAGCAAAGCTTCAGCATAAATGAAAAAAAGCATCAAATGACTGCTGAATATTGTTCTTTCGCAATCTATTCCTTAAATATGTATGTATTAAGATACATGCAAATGACTTGAATGCAATCTGCCACTAAATGTCACATAGCATGGGTGGGGCGTAGATATAAGAATAGAACAATTTAGGGGTGAATACAAGCACTTTAGAAGACATCAGGCCATCACTAATGAGATTTGGTTGTCCATCTTGTCTAAGGGGGAGGGAGACTGGCTATTAATAAACTGTGCTTAGTTTTGAAATTAAAAGCTCAAATACAAAGGCTCAGCAGTTCTCAACCAAAACCCAACTTTTTCTGCATGCAAACTGCATCACTTCCCCACCAGAAAAACCTTGCTTTTAGAAACAGATGGCAGCCTGCAAGACCTACGAATCCTTTGTCTGGCATGGCAAACTAGGCCCTATTGCCCATCAAAGTCAACCATCACATTGTGAAGCACTGACCCTAACAAATTCATTATGTTTCTTTCCACCACGATGCTAAACCCAACAAAATGAGTTAGATTTAATAGGAAAGARCGAGAGATTTCCAATCTCTTTCCTCCACCCCCCCGAAAGTAACCACACGGTGTGGGGCGGAGAGCCTCTGCCCGACCCCTCGCTTGTGAACGGTGCCAAACCTGCTGCTGGGGCTGCCCACGGCAGCCAGGCTGCTTTAAGGACAACGGATGATGTTGTAAAGCATTTGTGCAGCTCTGTGCAACAGCTTTGAAGTTAGCAGCCTCTGTCACTCAAACTACCCACACAGTCGAGAGCAAATATCCAGCACAGGAAAGCAAAGCCCTTGTATTAGATGAATAATTAGGTCTGGTGTGCTTTGTAGTTTCTCAGTCCTCCATCTCCAGCTCTGCAGAAGAGCTGTGCAGATACACAGCACGGAAACGGGAAAGCTCTGTACAGGTAACTACAAAGCAGAGGGGGGAGAAGGAGGAAAAAAAAAAGGAAAGAAAAAACCACACACACACACACCACACACACACACTTTCCCTCCTGTTGTCCCCTATGCCAGCCAAGTCCAGGTAGYGGAAAGAAACACGTGGAGAGACAGAAGCTCGTATTAAAGAGCTGCTGCCTTCGGTCATGGAAGGAAGCGACACCGAAGCCTGCTGTCGACGTGAGGGACGGGGAAAGGAAAGATGAGCCTTTTCCTCGCTATGTGCCTGTGTTACAGCTCACCACGCAAAAGGAAATACCCATCACCAGTACTGTCAGCAGGTACCTCCCAGCAAAGAATGCATTTGCCAAAGAAAAGATCTCTCTAAATAACATTGGGTCCAGCTTATGAATGAACCAACGGCCTTCATTTTGCCTGTTTAATAACAAAACCAAAAAAAGTCTTTGTCCTCAGAGGAACATACTAGCTCGATTTTTCACACTCATATAGAAATTGCCCCCTGCCTCCCTTTACTCATTTCCTTAAGCATAAAACAGTCTCTCAAGGACGTGGCAACAGCGACGCTGAAATTCAAAGCGTTGAGATCAAACGCACGAAGCCGATGCTCATTACGGCTACGTTATGTCACCTATCTGACGGCTCAACCTTATTATTTAAGGCAGTACAATAGCCATATTAATCACAGCCATTGTGCACTGCTTGGAAGACGTCTAGAAAGCTACAGAAGACAATGAAGATTTATTATACCATGATGCCAGATTTAATTACACGGTTTTCTCCTCAGCATTTTTCTGCTTGCAGTTCACCCCTTGTGGACCTGAAATAAAGATGTGCTGGACTTAGAGGCTAGATGCACAAGAGATCATTTGCGTTGAGCTTTTGCTATGGCTATTCCAGCAGAAGGCTGGTGAGCAAAGAAAGACGGTGCTTTCTGGGGCAGCTGGCTATTTGTTTATGTAAAAACAACATTTTATTCAGAAGTTTTAAACTTCTCCTTCCTTTCCACGTGTTTTTACATGCAGAAAAAGCACACTATTAAGATTGTGCACAAGTAGAAACAGCTTGCTATATTCTTCCTAAAGTTACAGTATGAAGATCCACGTCATTACCACCACAACAATATATCTAAGCAGTTAAGACCGCCTGTTGGCAGCGTTCCTCTGAGTTTGCATTTCCTTCTATAAATATTTAACATACAAGAACTGTTCATGTTACCCACTTTGCCCCAAGTGTTTTGACAGCCATGCTCATCACATGACAATGATGCTCTATTTAACACTGCAGCTGTAGGCAGGAGGATTTGGTTTCAGTTTTAAACAATATTGTGAAACAGATGACCTCACACAAAATAAATCAGATAATACATTTTTAAGGAGCAGAGTTTAAATAGAAGTTAGCAGTAAGTCACTGCAAGAAAGGAAAAGCAGAATTCAAGTCCAGAATGGCAGATYTGAGTTAAATTCAGCCAGAATCTTATTTTTAAAAAACATATTCAGGAAGGAAAAATAAAAGATGACCAACCCTGCAAAAGCTAAGCAGCCTCCTCAAACGGTTTCGCTAAACGGTAGAATAATCTCCAAACTTCGCAGGCTACGAACAATCATCAGCGTGCAGAGACTTCTACGAGGTGGTTAACTGGGGATGGTGAGGGAAAGCCTAAGACGGCACTAAACACAGCGGCACGTTTTCACAGGTCCGGGCAAAGAGCTCCAGGGCTCAYAGGCCAAGCCAGCGGCGCAGCAGCGTGAGCCCTCTCATCTTCAGCGCGCCCCTTTTCACGCCAGCCYGCTGGCTCCGATCTCTCCTCCTTACCCCGCAAAGCCTCCAGCTAACCCTCATGCCCTGCACCAGCAGACGCACGAGGGCCAACACGCGCTCCGCTTGCGTCTGAGCTACGCTGCTGTCCCCACGTGCACGGCCCTTCTTTGCTTTGCCAACGAGGCGCTCCTTTTTCTGCGGCCTCTGTATTCCCAGGAGGTTCACTGGGATCTGTGTACTAGCTAGAGGAACTTTGCAAAACAAAAAAAATCCCACATTTTTTAGATTTTACTTGTGGCACATGAGAATGAAGTTGACCTAAGGGTTCAAAAGTCAGTAAAAAAAAAAAAA
Source organism: Rhea americana (assembly GCF_003343005.1). Taxonomy (NCBI): domain Eukaryota; kingdom Metazoa; phylum Chordata; class Aves; order Rheiformes; family Rheidae; genus Rhea; species Rhea americana. The sequence goes on from NW_028187088.1 coordinate 8,258,926, forward strand.
AAAGTTTTATTTACTTTTTTAAAAAAGAAAAGAAGTCTACAGCGATTACATTATCAATCACACAACCCTTAGTTTTGAGTGTGATAACGCTGCAACATTTACAGCAGCCGGGCTCCTGTTCAGCCCGAACTTCTCCTTTTAGCTGTGCAGCACACCGCAAGCGAAGGCTCGGAGCACGCAGAACCGAACGTCACAAAGTTGTGACAAAGATATTAACCAATAACCGAAACCCAAGAACAATTTCTGAGTCGCAAGTAGTTTTCGGATCTTAACCACCATCACGTACGGTGCATCTCGGACGCACCACGGCGCCTGTCACTCTGAACAATTCACCTGCAGCTCTCGGAAGGACCCGGATYGGTGCCTTTTCTCCCCGCTCCTGGGCGAACGCGCCTCGGGGTGGCCRCGGGACGGGACATTCGCTCGTTCTTCTTCCTGCCGAAAGCACCAGAGCTGAACTAATCGCCGGAGCCCCGGGTCCGAGCCGGGGCGCGGGGACCGTGGCCCCTTCTCACCCGCCACCCGGGACAAAGCCCAGCCGAGGGGGCCCTGCTCAGTCCAGCTGGGTTTTCCCGGGAAGCTCAGCACACGGGGAGCTGTAGGGGCTTTAGTCACTGTTGGGTTTTTTTTAAACACTGTTTTGGCTGAACAGTTGGCAACAGGACTCTTTCCCTTTCCACCTCACAACCCTGCGGGCAGCTCCAAGAAGAAAGAAAACAAAAGACAACTACAGAAATGATATGAACTTATTAACCACATCTACTGCTGTTGAAGTTGATACCAACCACCAAACCACCCTTCTACCTTTTCTGCTTACAAGCATGACATAACATCACAGCTACAGCTGTCCCACTGCAGCACTACAGCTGCAAATGTTCATATTTATACAAGAACAAAATATTACTTAATAACATTCCTTACTCCGAGATTCTTTAGTCCTTAAGTCACTGCTCAATATAAGATAGAAACTTTAGACTACACACCCATGGTTGAATTCAGAGAGTCAAACAACATCTGCTATCACACTCAGTAAAGCCAGACAGTCAATATATCTGCAAATACTAATAAGACAAGCCTGTTCCTYGGAAAAAGGGTAAATACCTGATCCGTCTGTGCCGAATAACTGCTATCCTGATTTCCAGAGATAAATATTCTCCCTTAATAGATTCATAACAGTAGTCATTAGAGACCAAGGTTGACAACCTGCAAAGTGGTGCATTAAAGACACTTTAGTACCATTCCTCCAGCCTTGATATTCGTGAAGTGTTTACAAAACAAAGTATATAGCGGAGCACGCTATATATAGCTCAGTGACAGAGCATACACACGTGCCCAGTAGTGTTACAAAGCATCTGAGAATTTAAGCACCGAATCATGCCCAACCATTTCATCTTCACCTGTTATGTAAAAATTCAGGCCTTTTTGKTTTTGTTTTCTTAAATATAGAGTGTGAGGGTTCTGTCTGAAMTACTTGGTCTGGTGTATTTATAGACCGATGTACTGGAAGAAGAAACAAAATGAGGAAGCACACCATCCAGACTATTAAAAGGTCCCTTCCTAGAGACTGAAGCAGCTTTTCAGTGCTCTTACACCAGCCAGCACCACAGGTGACACAAAGTCTATGTTAATAGAGCTGTTAAAACTAAAAACGATTTTGTGCTTAAAATTCATGTCAAAACATTGCATGGCGTAAAGCAAAGAAGAATACTAAGTATGAATACGGATTAAAAAAAAAACACAATAGCATATGAATAAACAACTGATCAGCAAAACCTCCCCTCCCTCAGCAATGAAAAGCCAAATATTTACTCAATTATATATTGCATTCTTTGCTCACATACTTCATAGTTTGAATTTTATAAATAAATAAATAAAAGCTCTCATTTTTCTGAAGAAAGGCTGTTGGGGGAGCAGCAGGTTTTTACACCACTTAATTCAATCCACCCCAGCAGCAATCTGACCAAGAGGCAGGAGAGGTGGGATTCTCCTCCTGGAAAGCTGGCATGTCCCTCCAGGGCATCTGCAGGTTAACAAACCCGGCCTCTAAATCCTGTTAGATAGGCACAAATCAGTACAAGCAATACRTATTTGGACAGTGGCAGCATCCTCCTATCCCAGCAGGCTCCAGCTATAGCCACCATCTCAGTCAGTCAAAAGCAAACTGCTCGGCCCATTTGATCAATATTTCATTGATGAGTTACCGGTTAAGCCAGTGCTTGCTTTCATGATTTCATTACCAACAGCTCAGCTCTCTTATCTTCAGGCACAAGACACTGCAAGCACCTTTTACACCTGGGCAGCCCAATCTAAGAAGCATCCACAATGACACTTGCTTTTTCCTTGTAACTATAGATRCTAATATAGGTAACTTTGCATTACATTGCATGCCACTGCATTGCCAGTTTGTATTGGAAAATAGCTATGCATGGAAATAAGCACAAATTTATATACATATTTAAAAAAATGCAAATTTATACAAATAATTTCAGCCATCCATGAAAAGCAGCAGCCACTACATACCCRTGACAGTTTAGCTTTGCTTTTCTTTAATCCCATCATTGTTAACAGAGAATGGTGTTTCGGACTAAGCCCCCTCACTCCTTCCACATCGTCTTTAACATGACAAGGGAATACCAGGAAGGGGGTGGAGAGAGGACTCCAGCCTCCATGCTGTGCAGCCCACTACTCACATAGAAATAAAATGCRCTTTGAAGCTATTTGATATATAGCTTATTTTTAAAAAAAAACAAACAACCCATTCCCCCCCACACATACCCCACAAGAATTACTCTCTCCCAAAGTTATTGCAATTTGATGAATACAACTGTAAAGCAAAGCCAAGTTCATGCTCTAAGGGAAAAATGTTCATTCTCCAAGAGTGACATATTTAAACATTGAATCTGAACACAGAACAAGAACAATGACATTTTTATATGAAATTTTGAAGGTTGTCCTCTAGCCAGAAAGCAAGTTTTCTTTACAGATCCACCAGAAGTAAACAACCTCTCGCCCCCAAAATTATATTCTGCTAAGAGTTAGTTTTTGCACCATCACTCAAAGCAGGTCACTGAGATCTAGCAAAGCCCCTCAGCCTACTCTACACAGAGTAAGCATTAGCGAGGGAATATTCTTTCCATTTCACTCTTCAGGTATCTGTTTTCATGTTCTGGAGTTATTTTTTGTGGATTTGACATAGGACAACTGTTCCACAGTAAACAGGATATAAAATAGAAGTTCACAGCRTGCTCACTAACCATTTCACAATAACTCAGTTGTTTGGTATGCGGAGGGAAGAAACAAACCCCCACACCTTGGAGGAGTATGGCTTCACATTTCCAACCAACTGCTTTCATCAAGAAACCKAGGATATCCTAAAGAGAAGGTTTTCACTGTAGCTGTAACAATAGGACAGCTGAGTAAAACTGTAACTCACTCACATTTGACAAAAGTCACTTACATTTTCATCCTGGAAATACAACAAAAGCTTCTTCCAACCATCCCAGTGTCAGATACTTCAGGAATTTGTCATRCATTAGCCATCTTCCTAGTGTCTTCTATCGTGATGACCCATCATCATTATAGCCCATTGCCATTTCTTCCCTAATTACTTTTGAGATTTTGGTCAYATTAGCATATTGGTCACATATGGATAGTATGTCATTGATAATATGTAAACAGCTGAAGGCCCACTGTCTGCTAACCAATTTTTTCTTCCATATAATTTTTCCTAGTGTAATTATTTTGCTATTTTCTGGTCAAAATGTAGATAAAATGAACTCCAAATTTTCTTTTCATTAAAAAAAAGAAAAAAAACTYTTCATTACAYGAAGCTYTATGTATTTTGAGGTGCTACAGTTCCTCCCCCTATGCACAAGATATGACTGAACAAGCTATCTGTAAATCTTCTTCTGATGTACGCAGAGGATCATATATGATCTGAAATAGTAACAGCCAAACRTCACCAGCTAAAGCTTGGTAAGTCAGAGCACTAGCTGGATCAAAGTCCCATTTATTTTTTCCTTCATTCACATTTCTCAGTATCCTCTCGTTCACTCCAACAGTCATCATACTGTATCAGCAACTGCAGCAGGAAGCAGYATGCCAGCTTGGACTACTCAGAGACTTTGCAACCAGGGTGTTTCAGAGACTAGCTGGCATTGAGGACTACTTGRTTAACCAAGGACAAACAGGTAAAAACTGACAGGCAAGAGAGCCACCACATCTTTTGCACTGGTGGCTYGCATGCCCCTCAGCCTCTTCCAAGATGGTGTGTTTTGGAGGTGTTTCCATCGCGAGCTTCCTACTCACATATGAGAGCTCTGGGCATTGGCACCACTCCTGCAACACTAGTCAGTCATTCCCAGCAGAAGACGAGAAAGCCTCTCAGGCAAACAGCTGAGCAAAGAGATCAATACTGCAGCCACGCACTGCTTTTCACAATTCTGACGTTTACTTCTGTTCTACCATGCCTCATGTTCAGAGCAGCAGCCACCTCTTCCTCTTGGGCACCAATCCTGTCCCCCAGACAGGTGAGGAGCTCCACTGATGCAGCACATGATACAGATACCTCTCTGCTGGCCACAGACATCTTCACTGTCAGTGCAGGCTTCAAAACACAATCTCTGTTACTTCCCTTACTAACCCAGACCTTACAGACCTCCCTGATGAGGTCTGATCATCACAAGCAAGCTTTTGGCATTGCTACARTCTTCAAGATGTTTCCTTCCTGCACACCCTGCCTCTCAATGCTCTTCACCTCATTTAGGCTCTCCTGTCCTTCAGCCTCCAGGCCATCTGCATCCAGCCCCAGGGCCAGGGCCCTGCTGACACAAACACCATCCTGTGCTAGCTGGCCACGAGCTGGCGTGGAGCAAAGCTTTGGGAGCAAGTTCTTTCACAGCTCACACACTTTGCCTGCGAGTGATTTCATTACAACTGCGTCTTACGTTACGTGAAGGGAAGAAGTCACACGCTCCAATATTAAGAGACGAGTCACTAAAATTTTAATTGGGAAGTCACCTGTGCTGGTGCATGCTCTTCTGGGTGCTCTCTGCTTTTGTCTGCTGCAGCAGATGCTAACAGTGAAACAGCCCTCTGAGAGCGCATGAAGGTTAATCTTTCTAAGTGGGAGTTAAAACAGCAGCTTAACTGGCAAAAAGCGTATGAAATTTTSTTTCGTTCAGTATTAGTGATTCAGTGATATCAATACAAATAATGACATTTCTCCAATTCAATCAATGCCTTATTTTCAAAGGAATATTATATATAAACTTGGATGAAGGCAAACACATAACAGAATAGTCGCATCAGGGTGTGGGCAGCATCTGAATCCTGGATCTCTCTGGCATATACAAAGGAAGAGAATGAAAGTGCTATTATTAAAGCTTATTAATATGTCGTAGCCATTAGTGATTCCACAAGTGATCTGTTATCCAGCTAAACAAGAAAGTCATTCCTTATTAAAAGTTATTGTAGCTGGATATTGTATTTGTCAATAATATTGACAACTCTATATAAAGAACATTTTGTTTCCTTTGGCTGCAGGAGTCTTCCCCTGGAGAAGCAGAAGTCTTTAACATATAATTCAGAAAACTACAAAAATCAATGTGTGGTATTACACTAATTCTCTTTTTCCTCCCTGTAGCAAAAAAATATGTATTTAATAATAAGCCATTAYGGCAATTGTCCATGCCACCGTTTTCAAAGCTGTACAAGAGAGCAGAAACATTCCTCTTGTTTCAGCAGTAAGTCAAGGTCACACAGAAGTAAGGATTATCTCCCTATTCCCTTGAACTAGAATAGCAACATTTTACTTATGCAGATCAAAACCAAAAGATTTGTTTTCACACTAACAACATATTAACCCAGCTTAATTTCTATCAGAAAGTTTTCAGAAATGTATTTCCAATATTTCTTTGTATATTTATATTATGAAAAATGKTTATTTCAACAAACCAGATACCCCATTCAATCCCTCATCGATGAAACTTCCTCCTTCCAGCCATAAATCCTGAAGACTTAGTGTTGCGCATGAGCATCTCCTCTTCGCTAAGAGGAAGGAGGGTATGGAGGGAAATATTTGAGCCCCCACCCTCCTTCCAGAAGCCATCTAATGATCAAAAATCCTAAGTAACCTACTACAACCACTTCTAAGGGGTAAGTTAAGTTTTACCAAGCTGTACAGCATCAGCCACCCTCTCCTCTGCCCATCCCACTCTCATCCATGTCTGGGTTACTCAGCCTGGACAGTCCCACTGCAAATGGTTCACGTCACTTTGGATTGTGCTTCAGAAACCAAAAAGCAAAACTTTATAGCCCGTTTTTCATTTGAGACAACTGAGTAAGTCATGAACATGAACTGCAACTATTTAGACATTCCCTGGTCAAGGGAAATTTATTGGTATATTTCCAGTAAATCAGAAAAGCACACAATTACTTATTTTTTGGAAAAGTCACATATACAAAAAGTTGCATTGCTGCAATAATGTCACCAAGTTTTTTTCTTCACCATGAATCCTAGTGCTTCAGTGTGATTTGGCATAAAGAGAGTTAGCAACAAACCACAGCTCTCGATCAAATGAGACTGCAATGAGCAAGTGCTCAGGTGCCAAGTACACACTCAAGAAATAAAAAATTGTTTGCCTTTCTAAAAAAATAAGAGCCCACTAGACAAGAAGCACAAACAGTCCAACTGCAACATAAACTGTTTTTCAGTGGTTGTTATGAACTGTAGTGGCGATTCCTTAATAGAGGAAAATTAATTGCCAGTATCTGTTTATTTATAGGGAAACAGCAAGAGGCAGTAGTAGTGTTTATTTCCCCCGTGGCACTCAATACCAATACTTTTGGTAAGCATGACCAGTAAGCACTCTAGGCAACTGCATTGCTGGTCATATTAGCAAAAAAAAAAAAAAAAAAAAAAAAAAAAAAAAAAAA
>NW_028187088.1:8265882-8270242 GCF_003343005.1 Rhea americana
TAGCAAAGCTTTCTAAAGCTTCAGTGTGTAGGGTGAACCAGGACAATAAGACAGTGTGAATCTTCGTGTAGCAGCCAAAACTAGACAGTGCAAAATAGGTTCCTAGAGGAGGTGTAAGAACTAGATTTGCTCCTCCTTATGAGCACAATAACAAAGTAATATTTTAAGGGTTATGGCAAACATCTAGAGTGCTTGGAAAAACTATAAAACACTTCATTTTGGCACAGAGAGAGGACTAATACAACTACAGCAATATTCACGCTTTAAAGCGTGYGAGGCGTCACCCAGTGCAGTCCCTCAGGCCCAAGCTCCAGAGCTGGCTTACAGCATCCTCACCTTGAATAACACCGCCTCTCCCTCCAAACCTCTGCCGAGCTCAGACCAGGTCTTCCACTTGTAACCAAAATACAGTGTCTGCAGTCCTCTCCCTACTTTCCTCCRGGACACTAGCTTACTTTTTCTATTAAAATAAGCTCAGTTTTCTTTTCAGTTAACTCATACATGCGCTGGATGTTTCTAAACCGTACATTGTAATACTCTGCAACAAGATATTACAAAATTAAATATGTTAAAGTAAAACGAGGAAGTAGCTACAGCCAGATAAACCTTGTGCCTTTCACAAATACTTACAAAGTTTATACAGTATCACACAATATATATTAAAAGCAATTTAATGAACTATTAGGTCTTTTGGTTTAAGGCAGTGTTAAATATTTACTGTAATGAGTTCATTTAAGCCCCTGCAATTCCAAGGCTGACAGTCGCAAAATGGCTTTAGTTTTTACCTGAAAAAAGTAGGCATGAAGATGAAAATGAACTGAAGCGTATTTTCCGTCAGTTCCRTTAGGGAACTTGAGAGAAGTTTCCTTCGCCCTATTTTAGTGGTGTTCACCAAGATACAGAAACCAGTACTGAAATTTCCATGCTTTTCAAGACTCATTTCACACTAAGTGCCTAATAACTCTTAAATATTTTTCCTTTCCTCCCTCCAGCTCGCAGAAAGGAGACTTTTTCTTCCATCTTTGGAGGAAGAACTTTGAGCTTTTGAGCTTYGCTCTTCTTGAGAAAAGTAAGAGCTTTGCGGTAGCGCCACAAGTACTATATCACAGGATTACAATCCATACAATATTTGGCTGCATACATACATATTTGGCTGGACACACTACCAAGTTGAGCACTAGGCAAATAGACACTTTTTAGTTTCCTATGTAATAAAAAAATAGGAAAATCTGTAGTAGAAAATAGCATACAAAAGAAAATTAAGTAAGGTATTTGCACRGTAGAAAATTCTAATCTCCCAAGTTTATTTTAAGTACTCAGTATCTGCAGGAACAAGAATTCTAAAAGCAGGTCAAGACCTTATAAAACTTAAAAAACAAGCAAACAAAATCAAAACTCTTAGTTTGTTACTGATCAAACCTAATAACCCTACAATAAGAATTTAAAAGCCTCAAAAAGACAGTTATTTGCACTGCCTCTGATAGTGTTGTTTTACTGCATGCCAGATGCCTTGCACCARTGCAAAAGGTTTGCATGCAAAGACAACAGGGGTTGAAAGCATCTCGCATCGGCAGCCCTAACCTGCAGGCTAGCCCGGGGGCTGGAGCGGGTCGCAGAGCCAYGGGGAGCCCGTTCCCCCGGCAGCCAGGTAGCTCCTGGGCCAGCCACATGCCCCCGCAAAGTGTCCATGCCTCAGCTGGCCACCAGCAATTCCAGCTAGAAACACAAAACCCCGCATTTTTTGCAAAATCCTGATTTTGCAACTTCTGCTCCTGCATTTGCAGTGGAGGCCACAGGGCAGAAGACCTGCCCTTCCTTCCTTCCCAACTTGCACGCTCAGTACTCAGTCCCAAATCACTTCAGTTTATTCAAACCCCATTTAAGCAAGGTACTCAGTGTACAGGGGTTGCTAAGAGACTCACATGTTTAGAGTTAAGCAGGTTCTTAATTACTTTTTGCTAAATTAGGCTGATCTGTGTGGCAGCTTAAGCCATGGCAACTTTTCATCTGAAGCCATGACTTACCTCAACAGCCTCTTTAAATACAAGCATAGTTATGTAGCTGTCCTAGCATCTTACTCAGTATCGAAGCAAGAGGATCATCTCTCTCTCAAAAGCATTCTGAAAGCATTTTTCAGAAACAAATAGTCTTAATTTGTGGGTTTCCTGTGACTCAACAGCTCTTCTGTTCCCTCAAGCAGCTCTCTCCCYACCTATTCCAGTTCGGAATTCAATTCTGGTAGCCCAGTTTTTGAAACCTACAATGCAGAATTTGAGATGAGATCTCACAAGTGCCATCTACAGTGGCATTAATACTCCCCAAGGTCTAGCAGAAATATTTTCTCCATTACATCTAGAACCAGGGTTAAATTTTCCATGGCTGTGTTATATTTGCAGCTYGCAGCAATCCCTGCTCTTCTCTACTGTTTCCAGCTGCTGAGCTCCCAGCTGATAGCAGAAAGCTTTTGTCACGAGTCCCTAAAAATATAACATTGCTCACTGGTAATGTGAGGTCCCATCATATTTCTGTTATTCCAGTTTTTCCTCTGTGATATCCCAGTCCTCCCAGGTATTGAGGATGCCTCCCAAATTTGTGTATGTATGTGTGTGTGTATGTGTGTGGGGGGAGGAGGAGGAGRATCTGGAAGGAGGGAAAATTTGTATCTCCAGCAATTTTCACATGCTCAAACCTTACTGCTGGACCTTATCTAGTTTAAGCTAGCTGTAAAGCAATTTCTACWTTTTATTTCCTAGAAAGAGAAAAAATCCAAAGTGAAGCCTCACTTATTTTAGAAACTATTGCTTTTGGTAAATTCTCTTTAAAAGCATTCACATTTGCACTCAATTTTGTACATGTGAATATCTTCAATGTGTCAAAATGTCTTCCTTTTACTGAAAAGTGTTTAATTTTGAAAAGAGAGGGAGAGAGTTCCTTCAGCTTTTAAATCTGATTAAGGTTGCTGGAGCTACTCAGCTGATCCTACTAAGTTACCATAAAGAGACGAGACCCCTAGCAGAGYGTCTATATTGCACAAGGCCACTGCTTTTGGTCTATCCTTGACCAATGCTCCTCAAGAGCACCCCTGTTCACCTTACTGTGAAAGACGGAAGAAGCGAGCAAAGGACAAATTTTAAAGTGAAGGCAGCCATCGCTGAAGGCACAGCCTGCTAGCCAACACMGTTTTAAAAATAGTTTATTTTCAGAAAGAAGAGTTTGAGATGACTCAAAGCATAAGTTGCTGAAGCCCCAGTAGGTCATATTATGCAAATCAGAAATGCTGCATGGCATCAGCTGTGAGATAGCTCACAAGCCAGGAGTTTTCTACTAAAATTAGYGTAACCGAAACATAAAAATGCAGTCACTAGTACCTGTGAAAAGCAGAGTTTAGAGCACGTTTGGCTAATGCCTCAAAACTGAGATCCCAGACAACTGCAAACACATGCRTGGTGCAAAGACAACGCTCCTTCCAGGAAGGGATTTCGGTACCTTACATTAAGATAAAGCTCCGCRGAGCCTCGGGCATCTACCACTTTTACAGGGGACAAACACACGAACTCCAGCCAGGGTACACAGCTCTACTTGATCGGTGACGCAGATGCCAGAGTCCTTCTTCCCTTACGTAACGAGGGGATGGCACACTTCTCGACGCGATGCTCGTGGGGACCTCGCTGGGATCCCACCGTCAGGCAGAGGTTCCCCCAGCGCCAGCTGCGTCCACGCTCAGCGTGATTCCCACACAGCTCAGGTGCCCTCAGCGGGAACACGTACGAGCAGCTAAAACACACGAGCCTAAGCGCTTTCAAACTCACAACTCGGACAAAACGCTTAGCTTTTATGCAATTAAATTATGCTGAGCTTAGAGTTGTAATTTTGTGCGTAAAAAACGACGCATACACTTCCTTTTAGATAAACACAAGTGACATTTAAGGAAGAACACTGACTTTCCAAACATAATCAGCTCGGAGCCAATCACGAGCCCTCCAAAAAAAAAAGGAAAAAAAAAAAAAAAAAGCATTTTGGCAAATGAGCGAGCATCTCCTAGACCCTACAGTAGCAATTCTGTTGGAGAACACCGGGGAGGGCACCCGCGGTGGGGGGGGAGGGGGAAGGTGCTGGAAGAGCATTTCTGAACAGACATAAGATGTGGGGAAAAAGAAAAACATGACATAAATAAGGATGCGATTCCATTAATTTATGCAGCTCTTCCAGATCCTACACACAGACACATATACATACACACACACACATTTCCAGTGCAAACAGGGAGGGAGTCAAAAAGCACAGCTGCTCCGGCACAAAGCTCCGTCATTTGGGCTCCTTTTAGCGCCGTGACCCTCGGCAGCCTTCCCGAGCCGCGCCG
>NW_028187088.1:8270772-8274025 GCF_003343005.1 Rhea americana
CCGCGCGCGATTCCCGCCGCGCGTGGCGCGCCGCTGCCGGCGGCCGCGCAGCTGTTTCTTTGTTACCTACCCTCGGTTTCGAAGCAAAACGTGAAACGTTGCTTCGCTCACGGCTTCCTAAAGCTTGGCCAGCCGTTCTGGCACGTCCGGGAGGGCACCCGGACGGACTCCTCGGGCCCCGGCTCTCCAAAGCCCTCCCGTTACAGAGCCGCAGCACTRGCAGATCTACCCGGGGTGGCACCTACTGCTGAAGGGCAGATGCGATCGTTTTGGAGTCCCGAGATGCCTTAGCCGAACTGGCGAGACCCCTGCTTTTGTTAGGTGGTGATCCGACCATCTCCAGATCTACAGAACTCAACGGACAGTTTCAGCCTTCTGCGTTTATCTGCCCGGTCCCCGCAGTGTGCAGTAATTTCAGTCTCGTCCTTCGTTTACTGTGGATTTTGACCTCTTTCAGTTATCTCTTAGCAATGCTGAGCCCACCACGCTCATGCCTGCTGTGATTTATGTTCGTCCTTATTCAAGAAGCCCCCTTTGATAATGAGGTGCCTGCAAAGATCTGTTTTTCAGCTGCACATTATAGGGAGGTATGTGGAAGAACTGTTCCTTCCTACCTGTAGGCAAGCAACCTAGAATTGCATCTCTCTCCCCTCTTCCCTTGAATTAACAAGTTATATGCCCTCTTAAACATTATTTTACTTCTCAGCTTCCTGTAGTGCTCTACAGAAAGCAGATGAGAACTGAACCAATTTCTCCCCTACAAATACTAATGAAAAAAAGAACATGAGTTCTCTGTCCTGATCACTGGTTCTGCAGGTTGTAGCGTAACAAGCTGAACTTTGCTAGATCCAAGCAGGAGTTTGCTGAGAGACTGGTTATTTTTTTTGCACTAAGAGCAAGGTTACTTTATTTAATTTGGATTGTTTATTAACTTATGTGTTCATTCAGCCATAGGTCAGATTACTAGAGTAAAGTCAGCCTCCAACCCTCATTCAAAAGTAATTGCTCTTACTGTGGAAAAGCACCATCTTATTCTTTTATTATAGGCTTCTCCACTGGAGGCAGGACTGCTTGGGTGTCTCCAGAAAGCTGGAAATCCAAGATATGGGCTGCATCATTCTCTCTGAAGGATGCCTGAGCTAGGACCCTCTAAAAGTAAAAGACCTCAAATTTAACACAACAGTCCTGACCTTTTTCTTGGGTAGAGTATGGTTCTATATTGCTTTGTTCTAGCTTTCTTCTGTGCAGGACAGTATTTTTCATTTGTTTGTTTGGATAAACTGTTTGATGAACAGATATTTCAATCTCAACAAGACCAGGAATAAATATAGCATTAAACATGAGTCTGAAGCACAACATATGAAATTGCAGGTATAAAAATCTAATAAACTCACATTTCTTCCTGGAGCACCTGTAAAGTTCACTCCCGCTTTTTTACATACAGCTCCTACACACACTTCTCCAGGAGTTTCATGTGGGTAGTGATTTCTTCTCCTAATAAGATAGATCTTTGGGCCTAGCATGACCCCAACAGGGCCACCCAGCTCCTTCGCAGTTCCAGGAGACTTCATAGTATCACAGAATGGTTGAGGTTGGATCACCTCCCTCGACTTGCTGGCAATGCTCTTCCTAATGCACCCCAGGATACCATTGGCCTTCTTGGCCACAAGGGCACATTGCTGGCTCATGGTCAACTTGTCCACAAGGACTCCCAAGTCCTTCTCCACAAAGCTGCTTTCCAGCAGGTCAGCCCTCAGCCTGCACTGATGCATCGAGTTATTCCTCCCTAGGTGCAGGACCCTGCACTTGCCCTTGTTGAACCTCACGACATTCCTCTCTGCCCAACTCTGCAGCCCATCTAGGCTCCTCTGAAAGGCAGCACAGCCCATCAGCCACTCCTTCCTGCACTTGTGCCAAAGGTGTGTAGGCTCTGCTACGTTACGTTATGCCCCTGAGATTGGATTTTTCTCCACCTAGGTTCCAGCTTTTCCCTCCAAGCTGGCCTAGCTTTAGACACAGCACGATGCCCTTGGGTAGCTTCTGTTACTCATTTGTGTCCCACTCCCTGTCTCTTCTCTCAAGGTACTGGTAACTTTTAGGCAATATTACCAATGAAAGTAAGCTGACAACTGGCTCACTGGGTGACAATGTCAAGTGTAATAAAAAAAATCAGACTTTGACTGCAGGATCTTAGTTGCAACATGAACCTTTTCTTTCTGCACAGCAGCAATACCTTATGCCACTTCAGGATACTGGATACTCCATTTACAGCTAATTTTTATTTTTCTTTCCCTCTTGATTTATAGTTATGCCATAAGTAGATAACAACATAACCAAGCGTTGTGAGCCCTTTCCTTCCTCCATCCATGTATAAACAACTCCTCACAGAGAAAAGCAAAGGCAAGACACTGCTTTTGCCTGCAACTGAAACAAGTGTGCCCAGACAAGCAGTGCCAGGCTGCGTTTTACTGCCTTACAGCTCCTAGCAGCACACTGTGCTGCCAGGTCGAGAGCCCACCCAGTCTTATTGTTCATACCTTGGATTCTTGCCACATCAGGTCGAGCAAAGGATGCCATCTCCACATACACCACACCAACACTGCAGTGTTCCCTCAACATCCACACTTCCCTTTTCTCCATACCACAATTTTTTAATGGTATTTGTCTTTTCCAGGATCTAGGCATTTTTTTGCCTTCTTTTCCTGATCTACACACCCCTTGCACAGGTGCTGCCCTCTCTAAAGAGGCTGCCTGGCTCCAGAGGCAGACTGAACGCTCAACATTCTCTCAGCTCTACCTGCTGTTGAAGTTTCACTGCAGCTGCAGGTGGGTCCATGAAGGTGGATGTGGAATTACTTACAGAGTGAGAGGATAATGAAGATGAGTCCCCAAAACAGCATAAGCTGCTGCACATATTTACTGGCTAAACAAATACTGTGGAAAAGCCTTTCTCTGGCCTTGGAAAAAGCAGTGAGTGGTAGAATTGTGCTGTGAGGCACATCTGGTATGACCAGAGGTAGCACCAGAGAGGGATTATGACTATTTTTTCCTTTCACCGTAAAAGTGCATTAAAGCTCCACAAGGGGTGACGGATGCCCCCCCATTCGAAGTACATTAACAGTAATAACAGGGTTACTAGGTTTGGCCCCTGGACAGCAGGGTTCAAAGCAGTAGGAAGCTCCCACCTCTCTGACACTTCTTCCTGCTAGGAACTCTTCTGGGAACAGGGGTATGGTGGGACTGAGAACAGCAG
>NW_028187088.1:8274075-8305320 GCF_003343005.1 Rhea americana
AAAAAAAAAAAAAACCCACTTTGTACTGCACACCAGATCTGCCACATGACCTTTTCACTTTAATTTGCTCTCCTGTGGCAATAGCTTTGTCCTATCACCAGCTGGATTTTCATCTGTGTGGCACTGCAGAGGAAGATTTTTTGGCTTGGTGGGTTTGTTCTTCCCTAGGTAGTTGTATCTTCAGTTGTAGTGAATATTTTTCTGCAATATTAAGTTGTTTCAGCTTTCCCTCTGCTTAATCTCACAGCTACTCATTGTTTTTCAAAATCTGTTAGTTTAAACTGGGTCAAATGCTAACAAGCGTGTCAGTCCCCCTTGCCCTTAGGATCTGCCATAAAAGATCAGACTACAGGTCTGTCAAGCTCTTTGTCCTACTTCTGCAAGGAGCCAATGCCTGATGTTTCAGAGAGGTGGAAAAATCCTGCTATTTAAAGGTTACATTGCTTCTCCTTGCTGTGACTCTGCTGCTTCACATTTTATTTTCTTCAGAAGTCTTCAATGAATTGGAAATTGTGCTGCTGGTGATGGGCTGCTTACCACAGATTTACATTTTCCTGTAGAAGAACTTTTACCTACTGCCAAGCTTGATTTTCCATTGAAAACTTCTTTTATTTTGCTTTAATATCCATGTAGTCATGAGATCCTGTAGAGTGGAACAGAAGCAAAACAAACAAGATGCAAAGTGAATGTGCATAACACTCAGGATAACCATTTTCTACTTTTGACTTACTCTCAGCTGAGCAGTTCAAAATGCTGTGAGCTACTTCAGAAGAAGGTAAGCGTGAATACTTAGCTGAAAGCAACAGGCAGCTTATAAGGATGGACTTTAAGACTGAAAGTCTAAGTCATTCTGTGCAGAGAAAAGCATGAAGCAGAAGGAGGAAAGAAACAACAGCAGAACAAGAGTTTCTAGCAAGGTTCATGAAGAAAGCACTTTTTATTCTCTGAGCAGTGGCTTATACAAGAGAGCTACTTAAAGCATTGGAAAGGTATTGGCTGCCTTAGGGTTTAAAACCAAACAAACCAGATCACTAGCCATAAGACATAAAGCAAAGAACATTTCCTCCAGCACAATTCATCGTTACTTAGAAAGCAGATACTGCAGGCACATATTTTAATATTAAATCAAATTATAATACCATTAAAGCAAGTAGCTCATCTTCTGTACTGGCCTCATATCTATAAAGACTAAGCCTGAATAAAAGCACATGGCTTTCCTCTGCCATGTTGTGCAATAATTATTCATAGAGCAGCATTATAGATAATGAAGTAAAAGATGACTACTCTCCTGCATCCCTGCCATAGGAGCTCTGAAGCTTCTGTGATTTAAAATTTAGATATAAAATCTCTAATTCCCTATTATAGCTCCTTGCATTTTATTAATTTTATGTCCATCCATCATAGGCATGCAATTACATTGCAGATGCAGATGCATTGCAGATATAGACACACTCCACTCTTATCTGTACTCAGAGAGGATCTTAGGGGAGAGATTTCACAAAGCAATGGCAATGATCTAACTGCACTTTCTTTCCCACTGCCTCTCACTGCTAGCCCTGCATTCCTGCTGCTCCCTTCACAGAAAAACTACAGCCTGGTCTGCCTCCTTGGTGAATGGGTCCAGTTCACCTTCAGAAAACTGATGGCCCTTCCTCTGCTCCCTAATGAACAGTTCCTGCTAGTTTAGCAAGCTGAACTGGCTCACTGCAGGATCAAGTGCGGATGCAACGGAAGACTGTGAGCACATGGCTGGGAGTAGGACCACTCCATCGGGAAGGGGTAAAATGTTAGGGTATTTTGAGTCTCAGGGTATGTATTGTGATTGTGGCATGCAGGATGGATGCTTCAGCTTTTAGATAAGGATTGAGGCACTGTTCTTCTCAGACATGCATTAACCACAGCAGCAAACAGTCCTTTGTGGGCTTTCCCACAGCCACCAGGCTCTAGACTAATAGCTGAGTGACCCTACAGCATTGGCAAGGATAGAAATTGGTTGCCCATTTTCCTTCAAGCTTTACAGCACACAGCTAGGCCCTCTGCCGAAGGGGCACCTCTGCTCCAGGGCTGGCCTGAGCACCCACATTTCACCCCTCTCCCCGACTCTGAGTGGCACCCTCAGTGGTTCACATCCCAAAGGAGCAGTGGCAACAACATCCCAAGTAGGCAGGGCACATGAACTTTAAACACTGCCTCATAAACAACTTCCAGATGAGCCCAACAATTGCTATGCCTAGTTTCTGATAGTTGTCCTGTGGCCACCCTGTCCTATCTCCTGCAGATGTTCAGAGGCGTAAAACAGCGAAAATCCCTATCTGCTGCCCACCATTTCATTCCACTTCTGTCTTTGATTTTATATGAGCTTCTAAGACACACCTTCTCCTGCCAAGCAACCATTTATGTGGGCTTTCCTTTTCCCCCCCTAGGGTCAGGATTAGGATCACATGCAGCCATTACCTTTCCTGTGATTCACTGCCAAGATGTGGAGGTCAGAGACCATACTCTGCTCAAAGCAAGGTACACCTTCTGCTCTTTGGTCGTAGGAGGTGCACAGCCTGTTCCAGCTGCTACCGAGATAAAACCTAATCAGCAAAGTACTCTGCTTGGATAAATCACTAGCATGTCACACACTAATGGAGGTGTTGTGCTGTGAGCATCAAGCAAAACCACCCACACAGAGATTTCCATCTATCTCTGACAGCATCACTCACTCGCTGCACGACCTTGGCCAAGTCACTTGTAGCTCGACTTTGAGAAGCATCAGCCTCCTGGAAACCAGGTCAGTGCACTCCCTATTCTTCAGCTGCTCCTAGGAAAATAAAGCAAATGCTGCGTCTCCGCTTCCCCAAACATCTGCCAGGGACAAAGCGCTATTGTTCCCAAAGCTGGCCCCACCGGCGTCATACCGGGAGGCAGATGCACCTCCATACAGGCGGCAGTGCCAGCGCTGAGTCCTCCCAGCACCTGTGCCCCAGCACAGTAATGTGCTGACAGACACCTTTCACACCAGGCCTGAGATGTGGAAGGTATTTTGATCTGGACAGCAAACCTCTGGCTAGTCATCATTTTGAAGTTGGCTGCAAGTTTTGGGCTAAGGGTGTGCACTCTGCTAAAGGTGTTTGTTTCCCCATCTCTAAAATCTTACTCTTCTGGTTTTAAGGCAGAAGGATGCCAGTTACCTCAGAATTCATTTGCTTGGGAAAGACCTAAGGAGGGAAAGGAGTTTTGCAAAATACACACCCACATGAATTTCTGCCCACATAAAGCCTGAGAAAAGGGACCTGCCTGCCTCCTTTAAAAACAAACAAACAAAAAAACCCTCTAGAGCTTCACTGGTACATACTGAGGCAAGGGGAAAGCCAGGAGTAGCAGCTTCTGTGCAGCTATTTGGCAATCTATAGCAATATTGTCAGCAAGGGATTTAGCCGTAGCTGTGCTGCTGGTCTGTGTTGCTGGTTAGCTGATTGCTGGCACAGGGTAAGCTTTTGGAGAAGATGCACTCAAGCTATCGCGTGTACCTGAGTAAAAGCATTGTGTTCAAAGCCTAGCCAAAAACACTGTTTTCCTTTGTCTCTGTCCCCCAAAATCAGTTCAGTCCCACATCTGCTGACATCAGTGGGAACATGAACCAACCTTATGTTTTCATGCATTCTGGACAAAATCTGCCCAAGAACAACATACAAGCTCTCTGTTAAAATGCCTTTGGCTTCTGTACAAGCATAATTAGAGTCTGATTTCAACTTCCCTGATTTCAATTTCCCAGCTTCCCTTTGAAGCCCTACTCAGTAAGAAGTGCCAGACACCCCACATCTACATTACAATGCTTCCTAACACACTTGAAAGCCCAAGGGCGTGCTAAAGAAATCCAAATCCTTCAAATCCATAGCCAATATACAACATGAGATCAAGGACAGATGAAAAGTATTTCCTGGAATAATACGCACAATGAATTGTTTTCACCATTTAGCAAAGGCTGCTATGGCTGCTGCTTTGCTCATGTGTGCATGTGTATGCATGTGCTCACACGCGCATTTGTGTATATATATATATGTGTGTGTGTGTGTGTGTGTRTATGTATATATATATATATAAATGCTCTGATCATTTCAATGATGTTAATTTATGAATCTAAAAGCAATTCTTGCAAATCAAAGCATTAAAGGCCCTATTTCAGTTTCCCTATTACAGGCAGTGTTTTTTTAGCAGAAGCCTAAATATTTATATCCTATTGTTCAGCCACCTCTCTTTGCCACTCATTCTTCATGCCAGATCAACCAAAGAATTGCCCTGAAGCACTTGCTGCTTAGGATTCTTACTACTGATGACAGCTAGATTGTAGGCTTTCTGTACTGGCTTACTGCATTCACGCTTTAGGTTAGGAATATTGGAAATTAGCTCCAGGTCAGATCTAACAGAGGGATAGAGTTCAAAGTGGTTTGCTTGTACTTGAGGATCATATTACTTGCTTCCTTGCAAACGAGTAGCCACATTTTATTTAAGCCAGGGTCCATGCTAAGCAATTCCAAACCAGTTCCTCAGAAGCACATCCTTTGCAAGTGGCAGCATTTCACACTGTGTGATGTGGTAAACTTCAACATCAGTGCCTACACGCAGGTTTAAATGCAAGTACTACTGGGCAATTCCAATAAAGCTTCTTCCCACCTGAGCCAAAGCCATGAGCAGCTCGGTTTTCAATGACCAGCCCTGTAGCTGTGTCCAGCCACTTCAAGTCTTCCTCAGGAAGTCCAACGGACTCCATCCAGCTGCTAGTTCCCACCAAAGGGCAGTGGTGATGGGTGAAGCAGGAGTTCACACAACACATCAGTAGCACATGCTGTAACCACCTGCAGGGCATTGCATGGGCCAGCAGCTCCCCAGGGCTGGTACTGGCAGGGGCTCCCCATGGTGGCAGGGCCCATCACACCACCTGCAAGGGAGTAGGGCAGCCCCAGCCCTGGGCATCACTATGGGGATGAGGCCAGGCCAAGCAGTCGGGTTTGGGGTGTAGGGGGTGAAATGATCCATGGCAGAGCTGGAGACCAGCATCACTGCAGTATCATGGGGCAGGGACCATTGGCTCCGGACTGGGCTGAAATGGGCTCCTGGGTCTAGTCAGGATGAGGGATCTCCAGGTGAGCCTGGTCAGGGCCATTAAGGTCTATTAGTGTCCTCAGGGCCCTGACAGCCAGCCTGTACAGCTGGGATGTGCTGATTCAACACCTCACTCACTGAAGTGCTTAGTTTCCTGTCTGGAAAATAACAGCCTGTCTGCTCTGTTATCTTTGGGCCTTTTATTCAGGCTGAGGATTAAGCTCCCTGCAGGTGTGGACACACCTATCTTGGTTTCCCACAGAGTAAGCTCAAAGCAGCCAAGCCCAGGAGCTATACAATTAAAGCAACACTGCTTCCACATTCAGCTTGGATCTGGACTCAGCCCCTTCCATGAAACCTGATGCCTGAGCTGATAAAAACTCCTAGATGTGAGACGACTCCTCACAGAGCAAATCTGGGGGTCTCTTATGCTGTGTTCATTAATAGGAGCCCTGGGGACTGTGACAAGGGGACATCCAAGTGGCTCCATATGGAAACTGCCCAGTCCTGTTGACAGTAGGTGCTGAGCCTGAAAACGGGCTCTGCTGAGACCAAGCCAGCTGCCATGGAGCCACTCGGGTGCATCTGCGCCCTATGTCCTCAGCCAAGGGGAAGGAAGTTGCAGTGTGTTGCCAATGCACAGAAGAAGCCTGAAACACAACAAGAAATCACATATGGGTTAATGTCAGTTTAACCTGTTCTGTGAGCAATCTCCATGGACCTGGTTTTGTGTGTATGTGAGACTTGCTGATACGATAACACAGTTGCCCATCTATATCCTAAGAAGACGGGTGCCAAATGTCTTTTGGAGGATATGCCTGCATGACTAAATAAGGATGGTAAACCAGTGGAACTAACATTTTGTAGGATATCATTGAAAACTGATAGCAGGACCAAAGACTGAGTCTTTCTCAAGCCTCTTTTGACCTTTCCATGCCTCCACATGCATAAATAGTAGCTCTTCTGTGCTTGATTTCACTGAAATTAAACTCCATACTATTCATCATGTGAATGAGCTGCCTGGAGTTGCAAGGGAACTATTATTTCCATTCCTCTGGGCACCCTTGCAGTTTTATCACTTGTTCTCCACATCCTCTGGATACTAGTGCAAAACAGTGAAGAGCAGAGGTCCTGAAATAGCATGACTCTGACTCATAACTAAGTTTCCTAAGGATCCCGAAACGCTTCAGAGATGCAATAGCAAACACTAGCACAAAGAAGTGTGTTGCACCAAGTTCTAGGCAAAAGTTGCCCCTGGGACCTCTCCAGTGAATAAGTACCACCTGTCAGTCTTGCAGTTGATTCAAATCTCCATCCTTTCCTCTGTCCGAAGACCCCTGCAAGAGTCCAAATGTTTGGCAGGCTACCAGGAGGAAGGTCAAAAGAAGAGGGTAGGTAATGTCTAATTAGGCTAGGCTCTAAGCACCTAAGAGAAACTAAAAAATTCTATGTAGCTCTCTGGCACTGGTGAATTATAAAATCAATCTGTGTTGTGAACTAATGTGGCTCCTCAAAAATTTGATCTGCTCACCTTATCCTTGGTGCCAACAGCTCTTAGCAGGATCCTTAAACTCTCATAACCAAATGTGCTGTAGCTCCAGGCTTTATTTATAAAGCAATCAAATGCTGTTGAAAATATGTATCCTCTAGTTTTAACACGACAATACCTTTGCTCAAGCAGTTAACCAAATCTAGAGTATCAGCTGTATCATCAAGAAACTATTTTCTCTGAAAACAAGTGAATATGAAGAGAAGCATGAAGCATCTGAGTCTTTGTGTATCCCAAGGCTTCACCTGTGCAACACAAATGCCCTCAGATTTGCCTGTATGTGAACATGAGCAGCCAGCTGAGGCCAAGCGTGGTTTAGCTGCATGTGCGGACAAGGACGAAATGCACCCAGAATGATTTCAGAGATGATAGCCTTCACTCCATTGGCCTCACCCCTGGGACCCCTGTGGGAACTGTTCACCTCAGGAGGACTGAGGCTACATTGAGCAAGGATCAGATTAATGAGGCCTCTGCTCACGTCACCTAGCAGTGAGCAGCACCTTGCAGTTCCCCTGTTCCCACCTGCTGTCAGAGCTTAACTGGCGCCTTCACCTCTGCTGGCTGCTGCTCATTCTTGCTCCTAGCCTGACGCAGCTGGCTAAGCAGCAGGGAAAAGTAAACCTATGTAAAACACACCTAATTCTTTCAGGACATGCAATATGTAATATGTGATTTGTTTTGTCAGGATATTTATTCCTCATTTGTAAAAGATGTACAGTGATTCTGAAATGTGTAGGTGTGGATTTTATAGCTGAAGGCACAACAGAATAATTGAATTGTTTCTCTTTTACCTGGCCAGAGCACTCATCTTCAATTTTGCCTTAGCTACCACCTAATATGCCAGCTACATTTTGATAATATCTTGCTTCGGCAGCCTCTGGCTAACCACAAATTGATCCTGATGTGTAAAACCACTGACTGTCAATACTGAGTTGTTGGGATGCTTTTTACAAATCAACACCACTCTGGATGCATCCATCTTCCCTTCAGTGACTTTCCAGTGAGGTGCTTTTGATGCAACAAGCTGTGGCAGTTGGCCTTGCAAAAAGAGATCTGGAAAAGAGGAATGGAGTTTCAGTTTTAAAAGCTAGAAGAGAAGGAATGAACTGCGGTTGTCACCTGTCAGTTGAACTGCCGACCTTTCTTCCCTTCTGTTTAACCTTTGTGTCTATGATGAATTATGAGTCATTGGCTAATTAATGCAAAGGTAGCTTCTCCGTCTTTCCTTTTTTTTTTTTTTTTTTTAATCTCCTTCCATGTACATTTCCACTTCTTTATTACTTGATTGTTAATTAGTTCAGACTAGATTTCCCCAGAGACCTGGACAGTTGAATTATCAGTCAATAATCCAGTAATTCCCTTGGACACACAAGAGTCCACCATGTGCTAGTCTACAGTTGCATTTTGAAAGTTTAGCTCCCCTCCATGATTGACAAAATCCGTGTTATGTTGTGATCAAAGATCTCCTTGTCCTCAGAGCAAATTCTAGCATAGCTGGCCACAAATTACATCATACATTTGATCAGCAGAGATTCTCAAGATGTTACCATACAAGTGAAAGCAAAAGCCTGTGTAAATAAAACTTTTTTTTTACAAGGGACTACCTTTGAAACCTCCCCTGAAATAACCATCAAAAAGCACAGCCTGAAAGTCTAAGTGATTTACCTGGACATTTGTGTGAGGGTTGACGGTTATCATTGGTATCATAACTTTTTTATGTCATACTAGGAGTCTGTAAAATATTAATTAACCATTTTTAGTTAAATAAGAAAGAGTGTATCTCTGTTTTTAATGCCCTAGCCAATACTACTGGAAAGCAAGGACTTCACTCCTCTTTTTTCAGCAAAGCAGTCCCTGGGCTAGAAAGAGCTAGGAAATATATATATATATATATATATGTATATATTTAACTGTCCCAGTGTGGTCTGATAGATGGTAGCGTCTTCACTGAGGTTCAAATAGCTACTGAGTAACACCGTATATCAGGACTTCAGAAAAACTAGACCTGAGAAATTACTTGTTCAAATGGCAGATCAAAGAAACTCAAGATCAAAGTGAAGAAAACTTTCCTTTCAAATTTCTCTGAGACTCCTCAAATAGCATCAGTATTATTCTGCAGGTCTCTTTTCAGGCATAAAATCAAATGTGTGCAATAGAGCTGTATCATCACCTGTCAGTGTTCCTAAAGCCAGCAGCACATCTCACACAGGCCTGGCATCCTGAGTTGATGTTGGTAATGGTTCTTCTGTCACATTAATGTTTTCTTTATTCCTAACGTAGTTGTTGAGTATCTAAATGGCACAAAGACCTCAATCCTGAACTGTACATTTTATGCATAGTTTTTTTTCAATGTTTCCCTGCTTGGAGAGGACCAGCCAGAGCTGCTGAAAGACTCAGAAGTTTTGAAACTCCATGGTTTTCTGTAAGGGCTCCAGGAAGTAGCATTCTTCCTGAGCCCAACTCACAACGGTCTGCACTTTGATATCCACTTTTGGCATCATTTCTAAAAAGCCTGAAGGTTGTATTCTGCTTTGCTCTACAGGTATACAAAAGGCAAATGTAAAAAACACGTAAGYGTCCCTATTATGTAATATGTTGGTGGACCTTCATGTGGTGAGGGGACACCAGGTTCTTGCTGGGTCCTCGCCTCCTCTGCTGCATTGCCTCCATCCAGACCTCTCTGTAGCCCAGGATGGAAGGCCACCTTCTCTCAGGACCCGTGGGTTCATCCACGTTTAGATGAAAGGTCCTGCTTGTAAGCGGCTTTCACACCTGGAGAGTGCGTTTTAATTGTACTAAGCCAGAAGATCACTAGATGGCCTCGTAGCCTAAGCAATTTGGGCAGATCCAGGCTTAGGCTGTGTGATCACCCGATTTATTTTCAAAACCCTGGCACCCGCAGAGGTGCAGAATTTCTGCTCGTCACCTCAGGCAATGCAGAAGGGCCTTTTCTAAAGCCGCTGCGTGAAAGCTGGGACACTTGGCGCCAGAGGGAAGCTAGAGAAAACCACGGTCTGCGGCTCGCGTTGTCAGAAACTCCTTCTGCTCCCTAAATCCCAGCAGCCGGGGCCGGCAGGGAGGGCAGAGACCCAGCCTGGGGGAGAGGGTCTCTGCAGCCCCCGGCTAACAAGCAGAGCGAGGCCGCTCCCCGCGGGGCAGGACGCTGCGGGGAAGGCAGGGCYTCGCAGCGCAGCGCCGGGCGGCAAGGAGAAGGCCTTCCCGGCCTCCGCCTGGCCCTGCACGGCTCGGCGCCTTCCCCGGCCCTTGGTGCCCGGAGAAGACWGGGAAACCTCGTCAGGGCCAGGCGCCCCTCCCGGCGTAGCGGCGCGGAAGCGGAGAGCGGGAGAAAGCGGCCCCAGGCGGCCGCGAGAGGCAGCAATGGCGGCGCAACGGCTTCCCCGCCGAGGGGGCGAGCCCCGCGCAGCCGGCGGGGGCGAAGCCGCCCGCCGCTGCCGCTTTAAGGGAAGGAGGAGGCAGGCGGGCCCGGCCCGGCCCGGCCCGCCGCGGTCTGCGCGCACCGCGGTGGCCGCCGCCGGCAGCAGGTAGGTGCGTGAGCGGCCCGGGCGCCGGTGCCGGCTGCGCCAGGGGTGGTGCGGCGCGGCCATGGCGGCGCGGCCGGCCGTTGGCGCCATGAGGGGCCGGCCGTTAACGCTCGCCGTGGCCGACGCCAGCCTTTCTAGGAGAGAAACAGCTGGGAGTTTTTGAATGAAAAGGTTAAATTTTCCCGTGGTTCGTTCCCCCCCGGGGGCGGGTAGGTTACTTACGGACCCGAAAGTGCGGCGTCAGGTCGGATTTGCGCCCTCCCTTCAGCRGGCAGCCTCGGGCCCCGCTGCGTGCGTTGTCACCCCGGGCTGGAAGGAAGCAAGGTCCCTGCTGCTCTTTCCAAAGCTTTATTATCGTTTTTATTTATTTTTTATTATTATTTTTTGTGGGGAGAGGGTGTCTTCTGAGGAAAATGTTCTGCTTGTGCCTTGATTTCAGTCCCAATAAAATGGGAAGGCCAAGGATGTCAAACATAATGATACGGATCCTGGCACCTTTCTGCGCTAAATGGTTAAATTCAGTTCGGCATTTTGAGAACAGAGCTCCAGGCTGGCATGTTCCCTGCAGAAGATGAATTCAAAGGCAGAAACCCAATGCATCAGTCCATTAATCAACCAGCTTGTCAATTCTGCAGATGAAGGCTATGAAGATTATTGTGACAGGGAATACAAAATATATACTACCAAAAACTTAGCCCTGCTTACCTACTTGCAGCAATTTGGGGGGTGGGTGGGGAGGAAAAAAAAGCATATGCCATTAGCTGAGAAGATTTAACTTCACATTTTCCTTAGGCAGATGGGGATTACCTACTTCTGCCTTCAGGAAGGCAGCTGTTCGTTAATTGTGTTTATCAGTTCTAGTGACTGCTGTATGGGCTTCTCAGATGTGGCAAAATGCAAAGCGTTCAGTCACATAGTTTTAATAGGAACACAAAGCTTTTAGTCAGTGATTTAATCTAACAGTAAAGTAAGTGCAAGAAGTTTGCAAAGATTTAGCTTGACTGTCAGCCTAAGTATCAAAGCATCACGGGGGTTTAGTTCACAACTAACCATTCTAGTAAGCGATCAGATTAAAATCAGCACAGGAAGCAGAAGCCAGCATACAACAAAAAATGCCACTAAAATCACATTAAATTTAATAATGATACAAAGAAAACAAAAAATCAAATCATATCAAGAAGCGTGAAGGAAGGCTTTATTTTAATAATTTTTTTGCTGTCATCCTTTTATCTGCGTAGTTTTTGTAAGAACAGTCTATATTGTTGAAGATTGTGAAACTGGTCACAACTCTTGCATTGTGACAAAATTGGCTGGAAAGGGCTGAAGTTGTTTTTTTTTTATGCATCATTCTGTATTTTCTTGAAATTCTCTTTGCAGAATAGAGGAAACAACAGCAAAGACAGAATACAGTTTCTGTCTCATGCCTGATTTTTCTTGTAGTCTTGCTGTTGTGGAAACAGAGGTCCTTCCTTCTGTCTTGTTGAATGTCCCAAAACCTGGAAAACTTATGCCAGAGTACTATTTAAAGCACAGATTTTAGTTGCTTCCCTAGTCATTAGCTCTGAGTGAGGTTCAAAAGCTGTGCCCTGAAACAACTAAGTCCAAGTTACTGAAAAGAAATTGGAGAGCAAGAGGAAAAATATGCGGTAAAGATGCTCTTGGTTTCAGAGCGTAAGAAAGACCCAGAGACTTCATGACATGGTGGATGAGAAGAGCACAGTAAATCTTGCTCTTCATTCATCTCTCCCCTGAGTGTGGTGACTGCCATTGTTTTATATCGTGAGTGAGTCTAAACTCTGGCATGTCAGCTTTCCATTCTGCTTTTCTTCACTACTTGCGACTTTAAAACTGGCTTTGACTGGCATCACAAGGCCTTTGAGTCTGAACTCATCCAGTCTTAATACCTCAGCTTCTAAAGATTTCACTTTTTTGGAATGTATTGGATTCACTTGCTGCTGCTGCTTTAGACAACTTGGGCCATGCTTACCTCTGGGAACTTGAGAAACTATCTGAGAGTATCCTGATTGAGACTAGGTTTTGTCATTTTTGAGCAGGCACCCTGACAAATTTGAAGAAGAGTTGTTTGAGGAAATCCTTTCATTGTTTGCTAAGTTCAATATAAGAAGATGCTTTATCATCACTATTATAAAACATGTAAGTATTCCCCCCCCAAAAAGCCTTCTGACAACCTTTGCTATGTCCATAGCCCCTGTAATACCAGAGCCCTACTGTAAAAGCTAAGGATTTGATTGGAAAACCTTATATGCGAATTGCCTGCTCTGTGCACCTCTGTAAGGCAGAGGGAGGGAAATGCTGAAAGGCTGCATGTTTAATTTTTACCCTCGTCAGTTCTTCCCCTATATGGTGGTTTCTCACTGGATGTGTTCAAAGGCTCTCTAGTGCAGGGACAAAACACTCTTTCAAGATTGTATAACAGCATGTCAACCTCCTCTTCCTAAAGTCCTGGTGGTGCGTAGCGTTGAAGTCACTGAAATGTCACTTATATAATCTTGTTCTCCTTTCAGGAGTTGTCACCTATTACTGTGAAAAACAGCATCCTGTGAGTTTGTTTCAAGCTTTCTCCCTCATCACCTGCATCAGATAATCTGTGCTCCAAGCTGTTCTCAGGAACAGTTATCCTTGGCAGAGACATGGCCTTCCATGGCTGGAAGCGGCTCCTCTTCTTGGGCAGGCAGAACACCTTTGCCAAAGCTTGGAGGAGCAGGAAGGGAAGCCCTTCTCTGGGTTGGAAACGCTGCTGCCACTGGAGTGCTGGCAAGTCTGTGGACCCCGAGATGAGAGCGTTTCTGGAGGAGAACACAGAGGTCACTAGCAGCGGGAACCTCACACCAGAGATACAACTGCGCCTCCTCACCCCTCGCTGCAGGTTCTGGCATGAAAAGCTTGATCTGTGGCCTTATGGGGACCCATTCTGGGCAATTTACTGGCCAGGAGGTCAAGCCCTGTCCAGGTATGCAGCACACAGACCACCAAAGTTGATAAGTTCAGGCCACTACTGGCAAGCATGTCAGATCTTATGCAGTAGAGCAGCAGTCTCTGCTGTTTGGCAGTGAAGTTTCAGCATCTGCTATATGTAGAGTAACTTCGGGCTTTTAAATTAGCTGAAACCTGTTGTCTTCAGTGGAGCTGCATGTGTTGACAACAGGGTTGAATTTGGATCTGTGGGAGAGCCAAGCAGTTGCCATCAAAACCTAGCAAGGTGTTTAATTATATCATTCATTGTCAATCCAAAATTTCTATTTTGTGATAACACTATGTTTTTTCCTTTTTCTTCTTTTCTTCTTTTTTTTTTGTGTGTGTGTGTGTGTGTAGGAGACAAACAGGTGTATGGACGTGTGTCTGGTTCTGCTGAGAAAAGTAGGTTTATGCTGATGCACTTTGTAGCGCTGGTTAGCCTGAATCAGTAAATGAGTATCTAAAGAATCCTCCTTGTCTTCTCATCACACAAGAATCTGCATTTTGATTCTGGTCACTTACTATCAAAATGTTTTTGATATTCCTGCTTCCCAAGAACTAGTTGGAATTCCTTTATCCTGTAAAGTCAGACTTCTCACTTCAAATAGCAGAAAAAGCTCCTACTTGTTACAGAAAAGAACAAACTGTCAGTCATCCCCGTACAGATGAAAGGTAAAGATCTGAACTACTGTTCTACAAGAGAGCAGAAACAGGAAAGTTTTTTTCAACCAGGAAAGAGTCTTACAGTTCCAAATTGTGAGTTGATTAGCCTGCCATTTAGATGAATTAGAGTGCTCTTAAATATCATGTAATTAAATTAGGTAAGGTAATCTATACATTTTATTATTAGGATTCATATGCCCAGGTAGTTGGGTAGCAACACTAATTGATTGACTACTGTTTATACACTTGTTTTGAGGAGATGGGAATGTCAGAAATTACTCACATAACCTAGAAAAGTAAAAATAAATTGAAAATAAAAGGAGCGTGAAAACATGCTGCTTTTGTAGCTATGCTTATTTCACAATTGGCATTTCCATATCATCAGAACTATTACCTTTTCAGACTATTCCTTACAGAGTAACCTAAGACACCTTGTTAACTCAGCATGTCTGACACCAGTCTCTAGCATCAGCATAATGTACTCTCT
This sequence comes from Rhea americana, assembly GCF_003343005.1. Taxonomy (NCBI): domain Eukaryota; kingdom Metazoa; phylum Chordata; class Aves; order Rheiformes; family Rheidae; genus Rhea; species Rhea americana. Next base: position 8,288,381 of record NW_028187088.1, read on the forward strand.
CTGTCCCTGGGTAGACAGCAGGTTCCAGCTGTTCTAAGTTGCCATAATCATTAGAGGTAGCTTGGGAACCATTCAGCTGGAAACAGGGCACTTACTTAACAGTATTAGGTTAAATCATGCTCTAAACAGAGTATTCCAGGAAAGTCATTGCAAATACAAGTACAGTCCCTTTCCATGGAAAGAGGAAGGAAGGCACTTTCCATGGAGGTCCCATCCCTGTCCTCCAGCCTGTTTGCAAACTGTGGGCTGTCCTTAAGGGACCAAAACCCACAGGAGGAATGTTGCCAGTCAGCTGAGCTGCTAAGCCTCTGCACAAATGCCCTTCCTAGGTGCCCTCAGAGTCAGAGGGTATCTCTGTACATCTTAAGAGTAGCAAACAGTGCTGCAACATTGGAGTAACAACGTAGTAAAGCCCAATGCCAAACCTTAGAGGAGAAGAAGAAGGAAATTTTTAGTAAAACTAAACCATTCTCACTCACTCACTTCAGATCCACATGCTCATAAGCACAAAGCTCTATGTGTCCGAACACACAGTCTGATCAAGAATGTTTGTGATGACACAGGGAATGAGAGGCATGGTCTGTGAAATCCTCATCATGTCTCCTGGTTTCCTAATCTGGGTATTTTATAGCTTCAGTGGTGGTCTTTGCCTCCCTTCCATTATTTCTTAATGTCTTACCATTTTTTTAGTCTGGGTCTAGGGTATCTTTTTTCCTTCTCAATGTGCTGGGAAGAAGTTTCCTGGGAAGCTGCGTATAGATGTGCCATCTAGGTGCCAGCAACACCTGACATTCTTACTAGGTCTACTTCTGCTGTTCCTTCTTGTGCTTCTGTGCCTGGACATTCACATTCATTTGCCATTTACACTAATTTTAACATTTCTGTTACAGTTCTCTACATTAGAACACCAGCAGCCTATGACTGTGCCAACMGTCAGCCATCATCTTCCATGCTAGGAGATGACACAAATGCAAAATCTTTTCATGTTTCTAGTTTAATAGACATAATGGCAATTAACAATAATTTATGTCACCTAAGGCTTTGCACCTTTACAAAGGACTGAATTTCTAGGCTCTTGGTTAATTTCTGAACACTCAGTAATGACAATATGACCCATAGTGTTTAATAATAACTACTGTCTGCCTTGTGTCAAGTCTTCCTGTGCATTTCCAGCCTAGAGGCTTTGCTTGCTGAGTCTTCTTGGCTACTATCGGTGACTAGGTCAAGATATTCTTTCTGCTCACTGTTGCTGTATTCTCATTTTCTTATTGCTACTCAGGAACAACATTAAGCAGACTAGAAGTATTTGCACACCTAAGTGCCTGACTTAGAAAAAGGAAGAGGAGAAAATGATCTTCCAAATAGTTGTATAAACAGTAATGTAGGGTATTGGGAGGTCTTGTCTTTTGAGGGTGTAATATTCACTGCAAATCCATTTTCATGTTTCTTCAGGCTGATTTCTTGCAATTTCTACAAATCCTTATGAACAGTTTTCCATTTCCTGTTTTTGATACCAAGCATCTTAGTTTGCGTCCATCTTAGTTTGCATTGCAGTTTGTGTCCATTTACTACATAAGCTCACCTGTCAGGGAGTGAGCTGACTGAAATCAAACATTATTTACTCAGTTGGTTTTTTTTCTTGTGGGACAAGAGAAAGGGAGAAAGATAATTTTTGTATAAGCAAAGACAAAGAAGGAGCTATGTGCCAGCAGCATATGTGGAATAATAATATCTTGTAGCATATCACGCTTCAGTAAATGTATGACATGAACACTCATGCAAAGCTGAGAAATCTGCATAAATGTGTTCATAGTTTTAACAGTTTTCCTTTTGAATTCAGGTATATTTTAGATAATCCATGTGTTGTTAAAGGGCGATCAGTTTTGGATCTTGGAAGTGGATGTGGAGCAACAGCAATTGCTGCTGTGATGAGTGGTGCATCCCAAGTCCTTGCTAACGACATTGACCCTAGTAAGCCTTTTTTTTTTTAAACTCTCTGCAAAGCTCTGTTAATTTTTAAAGCACATTTAGCATTAACTTTTCTTTGACCCATTTGGGATAAATTTGGTCTCCAAATATGCTAATTTAGAATGCTAAAAACATTAATGGATTTTGCCAACATTAGAAGCTGGGTTGTACCAGGCTTCCTTATACAAGGTGATTTCCATGTGAACAGCTCTTTAGAATGAATAAACAGCAAAGTGTTTATCAAATATTTCTTATGCATCATCACAGCTAGTTTGGAAGAAAGCTCCAAGAGTAAGTGGTAACTTGCTTTCTCGCTAGGACTTGAGTGTAGCGTATGAGCTGCAGGTTCTGTGTTAGGGCCTAGATTTTGCTATTTTTTTCCCCGATTTTATTTTCTCTTAAATGACTTCTGCATTCAGTTTATTTATAATTTAATTACTCATTGATTAGGGAGGAAATATACCCACAGATAGGGCTGTTAGTATTCCATTTTGATCCAGGAGTGCCATTGGTTTCCAATATGGGATAGCTCTTCTGCATGTAGTGGTGTGATGAAGATAAAATTCCACCATTTTATGCTATTATTTTGATGCATAATGAAAGCCGTGGAAGCCGCTATATAGGATAAAAAAAATAAGAGATGAAATTGAAAGTTATTCAAAGTATTTGAAATTTGCATTGGGGCTGAAAGAGAGAATTCTAAAACTTTTTTTTTCAGTTGCAGGAATGGCAATGATCTTAAATTGTGAACTGAACCATCTGAATCCCTTCCCCATCACCATTAAGAACATCATTAATTCAGAGGTGGGCAACTGGGACCTTATTGTTCTAGGGGATATGTTTTATGATGAACAACTTGCTGATGGTCTTCATCACTGGCTGAGAGAATGCATCAGGATACGGCAAACTGAAGTGTTGATTGGTGACCCTGGCAGGCACGAGTTTTTAAGACACAGAATTCACAGTCAGTTGCACAAAGTTGTAGAATATTCACTTCCTGAGTCTACTAGACAAGAAAACAGTGGATTAACATCAAGTATTGTCTGGAGTTACCGACCTCAAATAGCTTAGAAAGCTGTTAAAGCTAACTTTATAATGTCGTTGGTCTCACTTGGTTGGCCTTTTTTTTTTTAATAAAGTGTATAAAATGAAAATAGGACTTTAACATGGCACAGATACGTTGATGCACAGTAGATTACTATTCTTCTGTATAGTTATACTTGTCAAGGCTTTGGCTCAATTTGAGGTTAACACTACAGGCAAACTTTATTTGAATGGATCCACACTGAAGTGCTAATCCAAAGATAAATTATGCTCATGAGTTTACATGCTTGTCATCTTTCACATATGTTAATGTATTAATCTCACTCTTTGATGGTATTGTGAAATGTTTCAGACTTCCATTATACAGCTGGGAGGACAGAAGAGGATGGTGGTTGAAAGATAGTTGCACTCCCTTCTCAAGACTTGTTCACAAAGAAAATTATTGCTGTCCTCCATAAAACTCTCTGCTAGATCATTAGCTCATATTGTGCTCAAAGTGCCTTGCTCTTTCTTTACCTGGATCTCCCTTCTAAGCATAACTAATTTGGGTCTCCTCCTTCCCCTTTAAAATAAAGTCAACTCTTCCTTTAAGCCCTAGAGTGATCATTTAGGAGCCACGCATAATTATAAAACATGCTTCTTGACTCTGGTCAAAATAAAAGTTACTAACAACTGGAATGACTAAATAGTAATAGCTGTAGGGTAAATCTAGCATTTAGAGAGGGCATTCAAATGATCTAGACTGCCTAACTTTGCAGGGAAAAATGGCAACCCATCATAACAGGGACCTGGTGCAGGATGAAGAAATCTTTCCTTTCTTGAAGCTTCTGAACAGGGAATAAGAGAAAAGTCAGATACAATTATTTTTCTCTTCTCCTCCTGAGGAGATACTGAACAATGCTCTCCAGAATGATCCTAACCAACTGCGAAGAAACATCTACAGCATTAAAAAACTTGATCCGCAGGTACGTGTCTGTGTATGCATCAACTCAATCAAGAAATCAAAGTTTTCAGAGCAGTCTTCCAATAATTAGCACCTTTGCAGTAAACTATTGAACAAGCAGAGATGAAGAACTAATAACTGAAGGATGAAAAACACTTCATCAACAACTATCCAAATACTAGGTGATAGAGTAGAAGCTTAAATACATGAAAAAGTTTGTGTCAATCACTCGGAAAACCATGGTATTTATAATGTGGGAGGATTATGAACTCATGCTGATGTACATGGCCACAAATATATAATGTAACAAGCTTTTAAAACTACCCGAATGAGTCAGAGACAAAATTTAATCTTCAAAACAATACATGAATATTCTCACCCAGCTATTTACAAAGGTAACAGTATCCAAATACAATATAGAATATGAAATAATAAAAGTATGTGTGATATTCTTCTCCCACTTTTAACAGTGCTCATGAATATTTGTTGAATATTACTCTGATTTAACATGAATCAAAAAAATATTCAGTGGAATTATGCTAGTACCAGACCCATGAGAGAGCAGACAATCTCTGGCAGTGAAGGATTCAAAGTGGTATATTAAACTTCCAAACCTAAGAATACAACATTATCATTCATCTCTGTGTTGTATAGGCTTTTAAGCACAAGGTGAAGATACACCACAAAGTTACATACTTAGGAAGGGCTGATAAGAGAACACACACATCTGCATGCATTTTTAAGGAAAGAATGTAAACTGCATTTGCCATCACCATAACAAACCTAGATTCCAGTAACATGGTTCCTTTGCTGTTAGAAACTCTAGTGGTCTGCTCTCTTCAGCTGCTTTATCTCCATTTGTATTTTTCTTTCTGGATATAGCACTTAAAATGGCAATCTGACCACATTACTGCTCTATATTATGGCTATATGCCCTACAACAAGAGGCTAAAGGAGCTGGGCTTGGTCAGCCTCTAGGAGAGGAGGTTTCAGGGGGACAGAGCAGTAGCCTGCCCATACCTACAAGGAGGCTGGAAAAAAGATGCAGCCAAGCTCTCCCCAGCAGTGCATGGTAGGAAAACATGAGAGGAAGGCCATAAACTGAAACAGAACTAGTTCAGACTAGACATAAGAAAGAGTTTTCACTGTAAGAACAGTCAAGCAGTGGAACAGGTTGCAAAAATTTTTCATGGCTGTGTCCTCTTCATTTTTTTCCAAGATCCAACTGGATAAAGCCATGATGAATGTGGTGTGAGCTCAGAGCTGACCCTACTTTGAGTAGGAAGTTACACTAGAGACTTCTTGAGGCCCCATCCAACCTCAGTTATCTTATGAGTCTTACTCTTTTACAGGACACTTCCTGCAGCAAGGACAGCTAGCTTTAGGTGTTTGTTTGACCAGATTACTGAACATGTCAGTGCTGCTATCTACTGAACTACAGGAACAGTAGGGGGAAAAAAAATACCCACAACAAAAAAAAGGGAATAGAAAAATTTTCAAACCTGGATGGTTAGAACTAAGTATACATTTAAGTTCCTAGGTCTTTATCTGGTCCAGTGACTTGCTGCAGTTACAGCCTTCAGGAGCTAGTTGATATGTACACTAATGTAGCAAAACTAAACTTTTGTCTGCAGGACTGGTTTGCATAGATGCAATTATATCTTGGGATGCATTATGTTTTGGGAACACAGTCCTCTCTGCACTGAGCCATAATACTGCATAGACTCAGAGTTAGGAATTTAGACACCTAGTTTAAAAATGATTACATATTAGCACTTTTAGTAAACAGAATTTGTTCTTCCCTAACTCATAAAACCAATAGAAGAACAGAGACTGTCGTCAGACATTGTAATATCATTTAATATTACTGGATGCAACATACATATAGTAACATAATAATATATATATTACTATTTTCTATGCAGTTTGGCATGAACTTTAAATAAATTAGARAGTTTTTATTTCTATGACACCTAAAGTGTGACCTGTGACAGTGTGGGATGTAAAGTAAACATATTCCTACTGGTTGCCTAAACTCACAGGTTTCTAAGTGCCTCCAGATCCATATAAGACCGCCCCAAGTCCTGCTAGTTCCAGATACAGAGTATATCATAGTATGCTACCCCTCAACCTGTGCAACACTAAAATGACTAGCTTAATCTTTAAGCTTAATGTAGAAATCATAAGACTCACTATATGTCTCCTGCTTCAACAGACACACTAAGTATAACTTAAAATTGTGATGAGATCCCTGCTACATCAAGTAATAAACTCATTTACACTTCAAGAACTGAACTTTGCTTTTAAATATGACTACACTTGAACAATACATAAATAGAAATATTTTCAACTTCTGTAGGCCTCTGTAGATGTAATGAACTGCACACAGCAGAACACACACCCTGCTGAACTCTACTGTCCTGAGATTCATGTGCTCAGAGCCTGTGTCTGGTCCTGTTTCACTCTCAGCTATGCTTACAAGGAGCAGCATTTTATTCCTGTTAAAAATTGTCACATAGGAATATAGGCAAAAGCCAAAGCAAGTGAGTATTTGCCAATATACAGAATTCTGTTATCGGTAATATCATGACTGCTATTCTGAAATTCTATAAATGAGACTACAATAATTTACAGACAATTTTGTTTTTATGTTCGAAGACTGTACTTTTGCAACTGTAAAACTCCAGTAAGTATTTGATGGTAAATAAAAAAGAAACCTGCAGCATCAATAACCTCCAGACCTAGCAAAATACATCATGAAAGGAGACTACTTGTTACTTCTTAAAATATACTTGCATTGCCATTAATTCTACCTCCATTTATTAGTTTTATCTGATTTTTCAGATTTAAGCCCCAACTTTACAGATGTTTCTGCATAAGTCTTAATACTATGTTTGAGCTTAGTATTTTTAATTGCAACTACCCTCTCAAATTATAAACTCAGGACAGGAACTTACCTAAAGTATGTTTGTATAAGCGGTTAAGAATAAGATGTTAAGTAGTAGCCTAATTTGATCCTTCAAGGAAGCTGAGAGATGATACAGTAATATGGATTATAATTCAACTTTCTTCTTAATGCAATTTGATCAGTGTTGCAAAGACCGACCAGGTTCTATGTATAAGACACTATGAAGCCCTAACTCACAGGGTGAGGCCTGGAATGGCAACAGAGACCTCTGGCGGGAACAAGGAGCGAAGCCATCTGCTAGTACAGAAGTCACCAGCAGGACAGCTATTTTCCAGAGGTGGCTGTTTTCTGAAACAGCTCTCATCTGTAAACCTTACACTCATATACACACAGACAAAAGTAATCAGTAAATAGTCCACATCACTTGCTTGATTTTGTTCGATACAACTAGCTGCTCTAAAACATCTCGGGAGCGATCTGCAAAAGAAACAAATTTCTTGTTAATCATTCATAATACATACATATGCATACAGATATATATAGGTGGTATACAGAAATTAGGTAAACAATAAAATAATTCAATTTGTATTTATGCTTAGCTTTCCATGAGAAGGTCATACTTTAGGTACAGCTGAAATAATTCCAAACCATTCAGTTGTTTCTTCAGTCACATAATTGTGAAGTACCATCACTTAACCCAACACAAAAAAAAAAAAAAAAAAAAAAAAAAGGAGGGTAATGTCTCTTCTTCCTTTTAGAATTTCACAAATATATTCAACTATGATTAAGTTCTGTTCAGGTTGCTCATTTCTAACTAGCCTACATTTAGTAGGAATCATAGAACATCTTTCAGAGGTTTAAAGAGGAAACATGAATTAACTAGACAACACTAGTATATAGGATGGCATTTGAAGAAAGCATTGGGATGGTCACAAAAAAAAATCTAAACCTGAAGATAAGGCTACTACAACTGATAATCTGACGAGATGTAGAAAAGAGTAAGGAAAGCAAAGAAATGAGAAGACAGAAGGGGTATGGCACTATTAATAGCCTTAATGACAAAGATGAGAAATTTGAAGTTGAAGCAAAGGAAAAAAAAAAGTCACAGAACATAAGGATGGGAATGGGAAAGAGAATGATACAGAAAGATGGGCAAAAAGATTGTATTAAAATCTAGAACACTAACTTCTTTGGACTACTAATAACATCAATTTTTTGTAGGTCATCTGCTTTATTAGAGTATGAAAAGATCAGAGATCAGCACTGTCTGATGGTTAAACATCTTCAAATTAGTGCTTATTGGAATCACATTGTCCAGGCGATGCACCCACAAAGAAAAACAGTGATATTCCCACACTCACAGCTAAAATGTTGTGAAAATAATCTCATGGTCTTATTTTCAAAACMGACTTAATCTTATAAAAGGAAATAAAAGCATCCTAAGTAACAAAAAAATGTAAGCCACATCTGGCTTTAAGAAAACAAACAAACCAAACAAAAACCCCTAACCTTAGACACTTTCTTGCATAAGGGTATTTTTCTAAATCAAAGGGTAAGTTTAAGTTCATTTCCCTGAAAGAAATTTTCCCCCTCCATCTTTCTCAGAGAAGAGGCAAATTGGATCAACATTGATTATGACTGCACCATAAATCAAGTTTGCTCAGTCATACCTGGTTAAGCAGCTTCTCTTGGTATYGGTTCCAATAAACGCATAACCATTGAATTAATGCAAATTTAAAAAAACAGCCATTTTAATCACGCAAGTCTCAGGAAATACAAAGTTATGGTTGCCAAAGCAGTTTTAATTCAGCTGTCTTGAGCATGCACAACAGTATATAGTACTAATAGTCTGTTTTTTCTGCAATTTCCTTGGACTTTCTTGTAGTTCACTTTGATGTAAAGGTCAAAAAAATCTAGTTTCATAAAATGAATGTATTAATCTCTATAAAGTCAGTTGCCGAACAAGCAAAAACAGGGAAGTATAGCATGTATTGGAAAACTGAGAATAAAAGAGAAAGTCAGAATAATCAGAGAAAGCTGATCTGCTTATGGATCTGCAATCAATCTCTGTTAATCATACTGCAACAACACTTTATGTTAGTAACAAAAATACAGAGTTTGGAGCAGTAGTATAGGTTCACTTGTTGTAAATCCTTTCAAAATACAATTCCACTTTTATATGGTGCATAAAAACAACCAGAGTCCATCCTCTTCGGTATCCTGCCTCCAACAGGAGCCAGCAGATAGAGCAGTTAGGCTCTCCTAACCCTCCAGCTCCAAACTCTCCCCTCTCCAGGGCTCTGCAGCTACGGCTACATCCAATGTCTTTAGGTGCAGCAGAACCTTGCCTACTCCTTCTGCCCCAGACTGTGCAATAGCTTACTGCAGCCTCACCAAGAGCTTTTTGGAGAGAGCGGACGTTATCTTCTCCCAACTCCCATTGCTCCTTTATCCTCCTTCCACTTCTCCTTAGAAAAGCAGAAGGGGTGGGGGAAGGAGAGAGGAAAAAAAAAAAAAAAAAAAAAGAAAAAGAGGCACACAGGTGCTTTTCCACTCTTCTTCTGCTTCCTTTCACACAGGTTCCCTCACACAACATGCACTCCCCTCTCTTAAGTCTCTTCTCTGCTCCTTTCTACACCTACCCCCAATCTGACCTCTCCTGCAGTGCTGCTTGATGAGCTGGAACTCTTCTAAAAAACTCTCTCCCCAGATCTCCCTCCTTAAACCCCAGTATTATAGCAAAGAAATGGCAGGAAAACTGGGGTACAGAGAAACACTGAGGGAAAACCATGCCCTGACCACAACACCAGCATTTGTCCCAGTCTCTCTGTAAAAGCTTCTSGGCCTCAGAACCTTTGACAACTTTTTATCTGGCCAGAGACCTCTACCAGGGGGCAGTCAGTCATTTCACTTCATGCCCTCAAAAAGGAGACAGCATTTAACAGGGTACACCCTGTGGACATCCAGTTTTGGCACTTGCTCTGTGGGATCCCTCCAGGAACTATGCACAGCTGCAGAACAGCTGGTCAAGCTTGAGCAGATCCTGACTCAGCCTGTGGACTTCAGCTAAAGAGTGCCTCAAGAATGGCCATCTCTGCAGCCATCTCAATGCCACGGTCATCGAAACCTTTCTCTGTCTTGACTGGCTGATCTTACAGCTGATGCTTAATATGCCCACACACAGAATTAACTGAGCTGACACACATCACTGGCTAGGTGCGATCTTCTTCACTAGGAGAAATGAGATCTGGGTGGTCAGTTTTGTCTGTTCTAGTTCAGATTTATGTAGTTGTGATACATTTTTTTTCTTCAAGAGTCTTGTGGGCTTCACTTTTGCATACCCGTCAGGCATAAGTTTGATGTTTCATTGCAAGGGAAACGTAAGGTTATACGTTAGCCACTGGTATCAACATTATTTGGGATACACATGAAGACAACCTTGTGGTAACACTGCATTTGACAATGTTGAGCAATGTGACTGTGTGCTAAAATAGTGATCTGACAACAGAAACATCTGCTTCCTCCTAACTATTCCTACTCCCATTACCACATCAAACCACTATACTATAAACTACTGTTCGCTCTGATTGGTTATTTTCTGCTTGGTAAATGAATAGTCAGCATGGCACTTCTGACCACTGCTTGCACTCAAGTTAGTGGCCACAGGCCTTGACATCACTTTGACCTTCACCCTCCTCTTTTTTTTTTTTTTTTTTTTCCTTAGTTTTGGAGAAAACTCATCTATTCTTTTTTCTCCTGTCTTCTTTGGCCCTTCCTTCTTTGAAAAGACTGAGGATTGATTGAGAATGGACTTCCCTGTGGCTAGTGAATTACCAAGACTAACACGGATTATGAGTAGGTGCCCTCAAAGGTCTAAGAATAGAGTATGCAAGACACCTTCCCCAGATCCTTTCTATCCTCTAGTTACTTTCAGCTGAGGGAAATTTCCTAAGCTAGACGTAGTTTCRACGTGTTTAACCTTCCAAGAATCTCTCTTCCAAGTACTGGCACAGTCTATGGGCTGCTATAGTTTTAGCATGGGAGACATCATTCAGCGATGAGTTCCACAGATTTATCTGCTACGTGAAGAGTTCTTCCTTTTTCTAAATTCAGTTCCCACTAATTTTGTTTGATATTCCTCATTCTTTCATACAAAGAAATACTGTTCAGCATCCTTTCTGCTATACCACTTATTGTTTTTCAGATCTCTATCATAAACCTTAAGTTGCTTTCTTTCAGGCTGATCAATCCTAGTTTATTCCACTATTTCTTCAATGAAAGCTGTTCCATACTTTTGGAACATAGTAGGTGATTAATATGCTTAGATCTCTTCATGAAGTTTCCTCATCAATTTTGGATCTCCATCAACATTTTGAGAGACAGAGAAACCTCTCTGAGGGCTGTCAGGTTTCAAGGCAAAGCTCTCACCTTGCTTTGAAAAACCCCAGTGTATAATGATTACATTACCTAATCATTTATTATGTGTATGGCAGTATCTACAAAACATAACTTGCTTTTTCAGGCAGCAAGAAGATGCTGTCAGACATGATTTGACTCACTTGTTATCAATGGGCATTCATGGAACAGAAAAATGTGTATCTTTGGACAACAAGTAAGGACTGCTTCCACAGCAACATCAGTCAGATTCACACATCGTTCCATGTGGATCTCCTGTTATGAAGAATAGTAGAAAGATAAGCCAACATTTTAACATTCTAACATTGTATGGCAAGGGACAAGAAAGTCTGATTTTTTTATATAAATTGATTTGCACAGACTCTACACTTGGCCACTTTTAAAATGATCCTCATAAGTTAAACAGAAATTAAAGAGAAATAAGACAACTGATAAATGGAGCTCTCGAGCTCTAGCAGATGTAAATCATTTTATCAGATAAACTGAGGATTTTCACACTGTTGATCATATTTATGATCCCTCTGTACCTCTTATTGGTAGTAATCATAACAATCAGATACTCTTTGTTTTAAAATCTTTTCCAAACAAATTCCTATTGTCTTTTACTTTCTTTACCTATAATTGCTTCTCTCTGCCACTTTTGGAAAAGTCATAAACTCATTAAGGCCATCAAATATTTCAGAGTTTTTATAAAAATTTAACTAAGATAACGAAGCCTATTTCCAATAGGTTTAAAGTTTACCATGCAGCAGTCTCCTCCACTGAGGTCTCCACAGGTCCAAGGGACTGCCTTGTACTCTTTTGCTCTATTTTCCAATAATTAGTGTCTGCCTCTTCTCTTCTGCAGGGCATTAGAGGCATTTCTTTCTGTCCCTGGAATTTCTAGTTCTTCTTGGACACTGTTTACCAGGCACCTTTCTTGAACCCTTATGCATGAAAGGGGTCTTATGGCAGCTACCCAAGAAGCTCTTCCTGACCTAAGACTGCTTCCACAGGCATCCACCCATTAAATACACAAAATTCTCCACGTTACAGAATGTGCCCAAAAGCTCAATAGAGTCAAGAAATAATCAAAATAAATAAATGGAAAAAGCAATCATTTGCACGTCATACACTTTTCTCAAAGAAAAGGAGCTAAAATGAGCACGCTACATTCAGTAAAAGAAAATTCATCTTGAAAAGAAACTGCAGTTCTCAAAAAGTTGGTCTCGGACACTGCTACAAATCGTGTAGCAGTGTCCCAGTGATTCATGACCAAAAGATAAAGAACACCCCTTAGAAACAATAATTAAAAATGTTTGCTTTTCGTATTTCTTTTTATTACTTTAGATAAGTTACCTTTAAATTCTTTGAACATGTTCCACTCACTAGGGCTATGACACCATCGTCTGTTACCTAGAAAAAAATTTTTGTCATTCATAGACTATACTGAAAGACATTTTTTTGAGAACGGCTATTTGGAAAAGATTTTCGTATTAATTTATTCTCTCCCTGCAGTCACTGACTACATTTAACATTACAATATTTTCTTCCTAACTAAGCTTGTAAAGATTATCCAAGTRTGTTTTTCAGTCTACTAAACACTGCTGTATTTCATTGCCATGTGATCCAGCCAAGCTCCCTCTAGCTGTGTAGCTACTATTCCTGAGCTTCACTGTCTAATTTAACAGTGGGTGCACTATAATGGTGAGGACACAGGCATTTCTTATTCATATGATTTAAAGCACTTCTGCTCTACCTGGATGAGTTTCCCTCTGTTTCCAGGRCTGCCAGTGCAGTCTTGGGTAGAAAATTAATCACAGATACATTAGTCATTTATCTGTAGTCTTACTTCTACTCATCTTGAAGCAAACCAGTTTATAAGCCAAAATACACCCAAACAAGTAGTCTTACAGAACTGGTCATATTCTGGCACTAAAAAGCTTAAAGCAGCTATAGACAGCCATGAAGCAATGATAACCTGTAAGAGGCCAGATAAATGCAAAGGACTCTCCTTTCCTCAGAAAGGCAAGAAAGGCCAAATATATCCATCTGGTGTCACTTTTCAGAACAGGTGTCACTAATTGTATCGACTTGCTCTATATTTGTTTTCCCAGTGGCTAGGAATCTTCCTTCTCAGACTGGGTCCTGGGAAGAATCAGGAAACGTCAGATATGTGACACAAGGCCAAAGCGTCCATCGATACGAGGAAGGTGTTTATTTCCTATTCTTCTTCTCTGTCTAGTAAAATGCAACCTGCTTATGGCCTCAGTTCTGACAGAAAAGGTTTTTCTTGATTAGTGAGTTGAAGTGATTCAGAAAGGTTTCTTAGCTACTAGAGAGCACACAGAGGAGGCAGGACCATATGGCAGAGTGGAGGAGGAGAGAGCAAAGACCAGAGAAACAGGCAATGAGCTCTCTCCCCCACAGTGGGGGTGAGCAATGAGATCAGCTCCATTACTTGTGAACAAATAGAATGTACTTCTTCAGAAAACTTATCATAATTTAAGACTTCAGAAGAATGTATACAGTCTGTCCATTTATTTAACCTAGACAAAGAGAAAAACCTGAACAAGACACAGCCATCATATTTATCTTTTAAAACACTACTCATACAACAGAGTTTTTGCATTAATAAAGAACAAGACCAATACAGGGTGACTACAGTCGGGTTGGCTGTATTGATTTCCATTTAAACAAATCTTTTGAATTTTTTCCTACTTACATACCAAAGCAAATTCTGCCTTCTTAAAATCCTATAATATACACACAACTACCTTTTATAGAGAGCTGTGTCTGAGCAAAGACAAACACTATGAAGTCTGGCCCTGGAGAAATAATACTCTGGGGGAAAGTGAGGCTGATACAATGTAGAAATTGAACAGGCATAGAAACTCTGCAACATTAAGCACATTCATACTCAAATGAAAATACATCAGACAGTTAAAACTAATTTAACCTAAAAGATTTGGACTAAGGGTAAGACAGAGCTTTTTAAAGAGAGACTTATTTTGCATAATGGAGCTGTAAGAATTATGCCACCACAAGAATTCTCAGATACAAGACTAAATAATAGTATTTAGCCACTTGCCTAAGTACAGGCAAGGCCTCATTTCACGTAAGTATTGCAATGGATTGTACCTCCGTTGATCTATCAATGTCACCTGTTGCATAAGCACAGTCACTGTTCAGTCCTAGATGTTCTCCAACTCATCTGTAATACCATCTGTAATGCCAGAAACTGTTACTGAAAACCAGAAATAAAACTTCTTAACACCAATGCAGCATCAAGAAGCAGGCATTCCTTTAATAGGTGCCGGGGGCATAGCGGATCCTTCCACCTAATACGCCCCCTGAGACCACGATTTGTTGAGCTTTTAGCCGATACCCCTCATACATATTCATTACAATTCTTGGAATTAATCTGGGAATTCATTACTTTTCTGGAATTCGCTTATATATTTACATATCATTACGTGTGCACATTGAGTCTATGAGGGGTTGTCTTTCGGGGTTGCAGGGGGTTTCTAGCAGCAGGTAAGTGTCATACCAGGATGACCTTCAGTTGAATTCTTTGCTGGAACTTCCATGTAAGTCTCAACTTGGCTCTTCCTCTTCTTTGTCATGCTTATTGGTTTTACAATTCAGGTCAAACTGGTCTGTTCTGATAGTGGAGACCTCCTGTTGTTATCTTAACGGTTACATTCTGGTTGAGAAGCTTCAAGGCCTAGTTATCTACAACAATTCCTTCAAGGCCTAGTTATCCACAACAATTCCCCCTTTGAGACTTCTGAACTTATGTTCAGGAGTCTCACCTAATAGGATACTTATTGAGTAATGGTTCCAGTTATTATTTTGCAGATATATACTTCTTCCCCATATATGTACAATAAGAGATTAGCAAGGGTAAGCATTGTACCATTACACAAGAAATTATAATTACCAAAATTATCAAGACTGCAATTTGTACCAGTGAGGCCAGCTATCAGATAAAGARATCCCTCCTAATCACTTTAGAACCTTGTTTATTCAGGTATCTTCAGTGCTTTTCTGAAGATCCTGGGTTTCTTGAGCTATTTGCCTAATTTACTCAATCTGCTTATTTAGGCTTTGTCACATTGGGAATATGGATGCAGCAGTGATCTGAACACCGAGGTGACTAGGTGTTCAGATCTGAACACCGAGGTGACTAGGTGTTCAGATCTGGTAGAGGTTTCGAGCAGCTAGATGTTCACCAATTCAGCATCTCTAACACAGAGAAAGAATACAGAGATTGCTACTTTTAAACATCTATTCTGCAGCCTCTGGTAATTGTGGGATAAGCGTTTTTCCTGCCTGCAACCCTCTAAGAGTTTGCAAAATCTTACCCACAGCAACTAAAGGGTGAAAATACAGTATTAAAAGCGGTAATTCAAGAACTCTCTTGCCACACAGCTTGCATCTGTAGCTTAGCATTACAGATGACATTGAAATAGCGTCTTTTTCAAGAGCTGACAACTTTTAAAAAGCTTTTCCATTCTATTTCTTTTTCATTTTAAGAATTAGCATTCATGCTGATGTTCTCTTCCATAGTTTTCAGAGAAGAAAAAGCTTTTATACTTTGCTAATTTGAGATAAAAGACGACAAAGCATGAGTCTGATCCGAGTCTTCTGGGAACTCTATGTTTTGATGCACACAAATAACATGCTTTGCCAGAAAAGCATGTAGGAAATGGGATAGATTTTCTGCAACATATTTTAGCCAGAGGAAGTATTAGTGCTGCATGTATTTTGAAAGCATTCAGGTCTCTCTCACCACTAGCCTTGCCAAAATACATCTATGAACAAACCATGATAGAGTTTATATAAGGTTTGTGCCCTACTGATAAAAATGTTGGCCATGGTCCTCAACTTGTGCTTCTGCTGCTGATAAACAGGAAAAGTTGTACTCACTGTAGGTCCAACAGTGGGAAAACTGTTGAAATCTTTTTGCAGAGATAAGACCCAGGGGAGGAAAAAAACATAACCTAACCTTCTTAAGAGACTTAAGTTATCTCTAGGAAGCTCTTAGTCAAACAAATTGAGCTTGTTATTTATTATTTAGCACCGGAACTTTGTTTTTCTCTGAAAAAAAATCCCAAGTGAACATGTAGTTGTTAGTGAAGATAACTTTGGAGAAAAGCTAACAGACACTTGCAGCTGAAGCAGGACTGAAAAGCAGATTTTATCCCTCCTATAGTAAGACTCTGAAGAGGAGTTTTTCTTCTAGTCTGCATTTTTACAGATTTTCCAATTTACAAACATGATAAAGAATTCAAGATGTGACCAAATTTGTACTCTCCTTTCTGGCAGGTCTGAGAAATGCTATCACCCAAATTAATTCCTAGTGGATGTTTCATGCTAGGTCATCATCTACACTGAGTCTGGTCTCTGAGCCACACAGAAGTCTACAGGGTCATGCTCGAAGGCCCTGTTGTGCTGAATACTGCACAGGCAGAGCACTCCTCTTCCAAAGAGGAAGCTGTACGCATGCATAGAAGGCCAGAAGAGATGTGGAACTGCTTTCAGGCCTTGTGGAACTGCTGAGCAGGCCTTGGGAAGCCCTATAGTCTTCTTCTATACCTTTGTAATTTTAGTCTAGCTGGCCTAGAATGCCAGGGGATGTAGGATTAGAGAAAGTGGTCACAGGTTTAAAAAAAAAAA